>NC_051063.1:79698498-79740200 GCF_004664715.2 Peromyscus leucopus | reverse complement strand
GATATTTCAGTGTGTGCTCTCTAGGATAGGAATATTAACAATATGCACGTGTTGGTGGATTGATCATGAAGGCTCTAGAGTCAAGACATGGGCCTCTGGGGAGATGTTCAGGTTCTCATTAAGGATTGCTGTCGTTCTTGTAAGGCCTGTTGGAGTGAATTGACCCCTGCTGCTGTGTAGTAACATGGTGCTTACCTCTCACCTCTGTGTCACCATGTGAGAGGACACATGTAGCAAGGTATCTGAGAAACCAGATGCCAACGTCTTGTTCTTTATCATTCCAGCTATAGAACTGAGAAGTTAGTTTTTTGTTGTTAGTTTTGCAGTCTATGAGATGAGTCTCTGTTGAAACGTACACTTGATCTTATTCTATATTTTCATATCTTTAATCTGAAATTTTGATGTGGGGTAGAGGGAAAAAGAGTTGTCACCTTTGTCTCTAACTTCTGCCAAGTGGAAGCTCCTTCCTTTTTCTAACTAAGCTGACATTAATTTGATATACTACCCGCTGATAATTTTAGTACTGTGGTTAGTGATTTTAAGAAGTTCACAGTTGCTGGGCGGTGGTGGCACTCAACTTTAATGTCAGTACTGGGGAAGCAGAGGCAGACAGATCTTAGTGAGTTCAAGGCCAGCCTGGTCTACAAAGCATGTTCCAGGACAGCCAGGACTATTACACAGAAAAACCCTGTCTCAAAAAACCAAAATAAAAAAAGAAAGAAGTTCATTGTTACAGAGTATTGCCATTTTTCCTAACTGCCCACCAGAACTTGATAGTAAGACCCTATTGCTGAAAACACTATGCACTCTGATCACAGAAAATGGAGAAATGAACTTGGTACTGAGAAGATAGTTTCTCCCTGCTGTCTGGCTTTTAGAGTAGAAACGTGTGATGTAGGTTTTGGGAGGAAGAGGGTCCTCCGACAGTCTTCACCAGCTGCTGTTTACCAGGGAGCTATAAATGGCATCCAATGTGGCAAGATATACCTCTGGCTGCAAGAGTGGCATGAATGTTATAGGAGTGACTGTCTTAGTTAATATGCTACTGCTGCTACAAGGTTGTATTGCATTTGTTTATGCTGCATTTGTTTAACTCTGTGAAGCTGTGTTACTTTGCCTGTCTAAAACACCTGATTCATCTAATAAAGAGCTAAATGGCCTAGCTAATGGCTAGGCAGGAGAAAGGATAGGCGGGGCTGTCAGGGAGAGAGAGTGAATAGGAGGAGAAATCTGGGAAGGAGAGATCAAGGAATGAGAAAAGGAGAGGACAAGGAGAACATGAAGGGCCAGCCACACAGCCACACAGCCAGCCATGGAGTAAGAAGGAAACAGAGGTACATAGAATGGAGAAAGATAAAGCCCAGAGGCAAAAGGTAGATGAGATAATTTAAGTTAGAAAAACTGACTGGAAACAAGCCAAGCTAAGGTCAGGCATTCATAAGTAAGAATAAGCTTCTGTGTGATTTATTTGAGACCTGGGTGGCAGCCCCCTCAAAGAGTAAAGAGCAAAGAGTAAAAAAAAAAAAAAAAAAGTAACCAATTACTTTCTGATTGGAATTAAGACAGGTGGAAGATTATGCTTCATTCTGCACATCTGGAAAAAAACCTATGCTAGCAAGCTCACAGACACTCCCCCACGAAGGGCGAATCTTGCATCACTATTCTGTTAAATAAGCATAATACCAAATGACCCTCTAAATTTGAATCTGTATACTTATAGGTCAGTGCTGCTCTCAGACCTCATCTGAGAAGTTTCTTAGTGCAGGGAACTGTGCTTAACACAGGAAATAGACACTGATGAAATGCGGAGTTTCTGTGTCATTCTCAAGTATAAGTGGAATATGTATATTATACCTTCCCTGACATCTCAGGGTCCATTCTGGAAGAGTGGGTGGAAAGATTTTAAGGGTCAGAGGCCAGAGAAGATTAGAATAAAGCAGTGTCTTCTGGACACAACAGGACCACTGCACTCATGAACTAACTCCAAGGTCAAACAAGTCAGTATTCTAGCATGGAAAAGAAAGCTCACTGGCCTCCACCTCCAGCTGAGAAGCTGTTGGCAATTGATGGCTTCTAGAGGAAGAAAAGTCAGTTATGGTGCTGATGCCAGGTAGCTTGAGCAACTTCCTGGAAAGTACTGCACAAGAGAATATAGGCATGCGATTTTTATGTAACTAGGTTTTATTCTAAAAAGAAAGAGAGAGAGAGAGAGAGAGAGAGAGAGAGAGAGAGAGAGAGAGGGAGGGAGGGAGGGAGGGAGGGAGGGAGGGAGGAGGAAGGAAGGAAGGAAGGAAGGAAGGAAGGAAGGAAGGAAGGAAGGAAGGAAGAAAATGAAAAAGAAAAGGGGTGTTGGGAGTGTTGGGTGTGAGAGGGTGGTTCTGAGAGGATTGGGGAGGAATGAAGAAAAACGTGAACAAAATACATTTTATGTATAAATGGATGAAATTCTCAAAATTTTTAAAAATATAATATTTAAAAGTTTATTGTTTCAGCCTGGAGAGATGACTCAGGGGTTAAAAGCTCAGAGGTCCTGAGTTCAATTCCCAGCAACCACGTGGTGGCTCACAACCATTTATAATGAGATCCGGTGCCCTCTTCTGGCAAGCATGCATACATGCATGTAGAACACTATATATGCGATGAATCTTTAAAAACAACAACAACAAAAAAAAAACCCAACCCACCCACAAAACCTTTAACCTACAAACCGAGCAATCTAAGTGCAGAACTTGTGGGAGTGGCCAACCAATGACATGACTGGTCTGACTTGATGCCCACCCACACCATGAGAGGGTGTTCATGCCCAACCCTGCATGGATGATCAGGAATCAGAGGCTGGGTAACCCATAAACCTATGGTAGGAAAAAAAAATCAATAAAACAATTTCTAACAACATCCTTATATACTCATAGATTGGTGCCCATTAAGCAAAGAAGCTACTGTTGGCAGCTGATGTGAGCATATACAGTGACCCACAGCTAAGCATTAGGCAGAGAGAGAGCCCAAATTGAAGATCTGCATTGGGTCCCTAGCCTTGGAGCTCAGGGAACCCCATAGAAAAGAGCAAGAAACTGTAGGAACCAGAGGAGTCGAGGACACCAGGAGAACAGGGCCCACAGACTTCAACTAAGTAGGGATCATAGGGGCTTGCAGAGATTGGGGCAGCAATCATGGAGCCTGTATGGGTCTGCACTAGGACTTCTGCACATATGCTATGGTGGTTAGCTTGATATTTTCGTAGGGCCCCTAAGAGAAGGGATGTCTCTGACCCTTTCATCTGCTCTTGAGACCTTGTTCCTCACCTTGTCAAGGTTGCCTCACCCAGCCTTGACAAGAGGGTTTGTGCCTATCAGATTCTATGCTTTGTTCAGTGAATATTCCTGGGAGGCCTGCTCATTTCTAAAGGGAAATGGAAGAGGAGCGGATATCGGGGAGAGGGAAGGTGTTGGGAAAGGGGAATGGGAGGAGGGGAGAGAGGGGAGACTGCAGTCAGGATATATTGAAACAAAAAAAAGTTTGTTGTTTAATGTTATTGAACTCTTAGGAAACCTTCTTGCTGTGGATGATTGATTGATAAATAAAACACTGATTGGCTAGTAGACAGGCAGGAAGTATAGGTGGGACTAGCAGAGAGAAGAATTGAGAGAACAGGAAGGAGGAGAGGAGGAGATACCACCCTACCATCCAAGGAGCATCATGTAGAGGCAACAGGTAAAGCCACAGAACACGTGGCAACATATAGATTAATAGAAATGGGCTGAGTATAAGAGTATGAGATAGACAATGGTAGGCCTGAGCTAATGGCTGAGCAGCTTAAATAATGCAAGCATCTGTATGTTTATTTTATAAGTGGGCTACAGGACTTCCGGGACTTGGTGGGACCCAGAGAGAAAAACTCTAGCTACACCTTCTTTTGAAAAAAAAAGTGTGAAAAGTCATGGTCAGTGTGATTCAGATTAACTCACATTAGTCTAGAAGATTTTGGCTATAGATGATGGGCAGGGCTCAGTTGATTCACTGATGCTTTAAACCATTTTCTTTTTTCTTTAGAAAATGTGAGACACTGCCTTGTGGTTTTAATGAGCCATTCCACAAATGTTTTTGTCCTGTTCATGAAAAAGGTAATCTTAATTGGCCTTTAATTCTCTTCCTATTTGGGGGAGTAAATAACTTAATTGTGAATTACCCTGGATCCTGACTGAGACAGGAACAATTGAAAAGTTGTGTGACTCTATTACTTAGTTTTAAGAAGAATCCATTTTTGCCTCACTACTACTATTTGAGCCTTAAAGGACAGAGCACTATATTTGAGCACATTGCATGGTATTGACACCTGGGGTTGTTCAGCCCAATCATGTTCTGACAAGCCAACCAGTACGTCCTGAGTGGTCACATTTGCAAAATTACAAATAGAGAAACCCTTCCTTGAAGAATCAGTATAATGGCTGAAAATGTTGGTACAAGGAAGGCCATCTCATAGAACTATTTAAAGATATGTATAAGATAGAGCACCTTGTTGGCTATTAATTTACATTAAAATTTACACTACCTTTTATGTGGGATTTTATTAAATATCCTTATGATTTTGACCCCTTCTTCAGTGCCCCATGGAGAAACACTATCAGTGTAACCTTTAAATAAATTGGCCTTGGTTTAACATGTTTTGTTTTGTGTTGCACTGTTCTTGATCCTTCCTCTCCCTGTAGAATCTTATAGCCCCCACATGGAGGTCAGGTGTCAAAAGAATGCAAGCTTTATCTGTTAATATACTTTCATCTAAAGAGGTGGCTTTTATTGCAGAAGTTAGGAATAGAGCCAGGCACGGTGGTCCCTGAATATGATCACTTGAGATACAGAGACAAGATCACTGATATTATTAGTTCAAGGCCAGTCTAGACTCTAATAAAATCTAGCCTATAAAATCAAAACAAAATATTAGTGCTTGACAAAATATTGATTGATCCAAACAGTTGAAAAACTTCAACATTGAAAAACATATTAAAAAGTATCCTCTGATTTGGTACCTACTTTTCACATACTGTTAAGTAATACAGATATACTTTGGTCTAGCCAAAGTGTCTTGTTTCATTGAGTTTTCTATAATGAATTACCTTCCAAAAAGTATTATACCTAACATGGACTAACTAAATATATGATTTGCATAAAAAGTCTCTATTTGGTTATTATTGATATATAACTATATATAAATGGATAAATATATAGCAACATTTATATTTCTGTTTCCTGTTTCCTGTTCACTTTCAGGTATCTTGTAGTTACTGGTGACCATTAAGGATTATCTCTGGGGAGGACTAATTCTCAACATTGTTTAGCTACCTATTCCACTTTGTCTAGGGGTAAAGCCACATGGTTTTGCCAAAACATACCAGCATGTCTAATGATGTTATGGTGTTGAGGTACCCATAGTGTTGTGGGTTCATGGGTGCACCTTCATGTCATTTCTACAAGAAACCCACCTCTAGCAGGAGAATGTCAGGTCCTCTGGCTCTAAAATATTTCTGGTCCCTCTTGTTCAGTGACCCCTGGGTCTTAGGAGGAAGGGTTGTGTTGTAGATGTAGCGAGCGGGTGATGTTGATCTCCCCACAGTCGGTACTTCTCTGCATTGGACCATTTGTGGTTTTCTGAAATGGTTTGCTGCAGCTGCTGCAAACACAAGCTACATTGATAAGTGCTGAGAGTTAAGCTTGCCTGTGGGTATAAGGATAAATATTGAGATTGCAGGAATTCTAATGATTTAGTAAAGTGTCAGTATTTGGTTCTTCTATAAGATCCATGACCTTAGTAGCCATGTGGAGCTGACTAGGATTCCAGTACACAAGGAGATTTCACTGCTGATGAGCAAGATTACACAGACCAATTACTACCAAATATGAGCACCATTATTATACTTTTAGTGATACCTTGTCATGTTGGTCATTTTGTGCTTAATAGGCATAATAATTGAATACTTCCCTCCCTTGGCTTTTATAGAATTATGAAAGCTAGTCTTCATGGACACATGTTTAGGGTCACTTACAGGTCTAAGTCTCTGAGTCCTGTGCCCAAGTGTTTGGTGTTTTAGGCACCAGGTCATTACCTTCAACTTCTGGGAAGTGACCAAGGGCAACAGCATTAGTCTGTATTGTTTGGGAAGCCTATTGGAGGCCTATGATCAGCAACTCAAAAGTAGGTTCCTCCTGACAGGTTCTTTATGTTTGAGCAGTTGACTAGAAGACCTCTGGTTTCAGGGTACCCACCATCTTTGGGGACTTGGTTTATTCCATGATTATTTATGGAAATGGTTTGATTCATAACTCCTGATGTTTGCAATCTGTTCTAGGCTAGTATGGATTGACATTATGACTGGAATACTTCCCCTTCAGTGTTTGTCTTGAGGTTTTCTTTTGGTTTATCCAGGCTCTTTGGTTTCAGGGTTTAGGGAGCCTTCCTTTACTGACATGCTTGAGCTTATCCTAAAAGTTCCAGGTGTTTACTGGCAGGCTCTCAGTGTGCTTATCTCTGGGCTCACTGGTATAGTTCCTCACCATTCATGGGACCTCAAATCATCAATAGGATAATGAACAAGGAATTGGATAAAAACTTTGATTAAGATGACTCAACTTTCAGTAGGACTCAAGACCTCATCCCTGGACAGTTTGTTCTGTTTCTAACTCACTGATGTTTGTAAACTGCATGAACCATCCTTGGCTTTGATGCTGACCCAAGTGCCTTGCACTCAGAGTCCACAAGTCCCATTCCATAAGTGTGAGAAGGCACATATCTAAAGATCAGACCTCCTTAGAAGGTCATCTGAAATTCCATGTCAAAGTTTTTGTAACATGATATAGTCTTGGGTCTTTCTGTATTCACATTGCCTGAAGAACTTGCATCTCACTCTCATGAAGGGCTCATATGAGAGTATAGGGACTAGAGTGAATCACAACAGGAGGAACGCAAAACATCTGTGACCATAGATGTCCTACTAAGAGGCCAAGAATGTAGAAGGGACAAGGTATGTAGCTGGATAGAGAACATGCCAGCAAACATGCCACCTGAGATACCAAAGATCATCAGAGACAAGCCTGGGGTTGCAACATTACAGCCCCTAATTCCTCTAACTGAAGGAACAGAGCACATGTGACTTTTTAGCATGAATTTATACCCAACTCTACTGTGGCCCCATGTATGCATTATGGCTATGAGTGCTTCCATCCTCATGTGGAGTCTCAGCTGAAAAATATTCTAGATTCCTAGATCCCTGTGACCCACACTGAACCTTCTGTTCCTCCTCTCCCACATGGCCCTTCTTCAGCAACTCTAAAACTGGTGTAAATCTGATTTTGCACTCAGAAGTGGTTGTTGAAGAGTCCTCCAATTTATTAAATCTATCTTTGTGATTGCCAAATAGGTGAGGTCTCCTGCATACTTGTAACATTCCTCTCAATGTAGGGGGAGAAACCAACTAAAGGCAAAGATTTGAACTGTGAGCAGAGGTCTGGGAAGAGAGATATGTGCAGGACACATGGAGACAGCAAGTGAAGAAAATACGTGCTTGCTCTTTGTGGGAACCATCACATCAAGCCTGGCTTCCAGAAGGTCAAGATGAAGATTGAAAGCACTCTCAGAAATATAGGAAAGGGTCCAAAAGAAGCATTTCAGGATAAATTATGGTAACAGATGAACATTATAGAAATTATTGAAAACTAAACACACATTGCTAGGGCATATGACGCAGAACAAAACATGATGTAAAACTACGAGTTTTCAGAACTGTGTTGTTTATGTAATATAAAAGCAGATATCTATAGAGGTCGGAGTGCAATTCTAGCTTCTTCCATCCAGGTGGTGTCTGGTGAGAGTAAGGAAGCATGGCAATTGTGTCTGGGCAGCCTATAAACATGGCAGTACAGCAGGGATTTAGGGCTTTCCCTTAGATATTTGCATTAAAATGGTGACTGTACACTTGGTCATCAACTTGTTAGCCCAATGGGTTACTTGGCATTTCCAATCATATGAGTTTGAAGGCAAAGGTCAAAAAGGAGAGGTTCTGGAATCTGTGATGTCAGGATACAAATCATACAACTTGTATGATCTAAGCTTCCTGGATATCAAGATGCATGTGAACACCAAACAACTCTTGTGGAGGTCATGGTGCCATTTGGCCTCATTCTTGTAGGTATCAGTGTGAGTTCTTGGAATTTCATTCCAGTTTGTGTGCAATATACTGTAATGTTTTCTAGAATGTTTGAGGTCTGGTTGAGGCTTAATAGGTGATATGGTACAGAAAAGGATCAACTAACCAAGAAATATGAACAGGCAGACTCATCTTTAATCAGGATCAGACTCTACCACTATTAAGACCTGAACTGGGTCCTGGAGATGAGTGAGAAAAAATTCTGAGCACAAAATTTTCAAAGTCCAGGTATGGCTCAGACCCCAAGAAAGCCACAGGTTCTGATTCACCCAGTGGTAGGATAATATTGAGTCTCTGTTCATTTACTGGGAAGCCAGTGGTCCCAATGAAAAATTCTGCCTACACAATGCCTATGTGCTTTGTACAGCATGTGCTCCCTGCAGGAATATCACTGGTAGACCTTGTAAATAGATGATCTTCCACCTTTGGAAGACTGGAGCTTTGAGTCTTAGACCAGGTGCTGGCTGGATAGGTCCCTCCAGAGGCCTGTCTTCTTGGAATGTGTATAGAGCCCTCTCCCTCTGGCTTGACTTGGTATACCACTTACAGACATCCTTGCTATTTTGATATCTTACTAGGTGTCCTGTCTTGTGAGATGACAAATGTATCAAGAACCTCTTTGAATACCAGTAACACAGTTTAGGACACCTTATGAACAGTATACTATAGAAGATATAGATGCAGTCTTTAGCCCATGAATATGTCTTCTAAACCATAAAGCAGCACCGTGGCCCAAATTCTTATGTTCCAAGCCCACCCCAATGGACAATGTTACCCTCGAGCCAAGGCCTACTTTTTTCCATGGCAATGACTCCTACTATTACAACACAGTGTCTAACCTCACTTCATTCTGAGAACCTTAAAGGGCATTGAGGTGTCCCAGCTTCTCCTGCCCAGGTGCCTTTTCTCTCAAGCTACTGATGTTTAAGGAGCCCTAAGGAGGTTCAGGCCATTGTTAGCCTAGCACTTGTCACAGATGCTTCTCTTTGAGCTGCCTCATGTACAGTCTCCTTCCTCCCGGTCTTCTTCCTCTCAGTTAGTACCTTCAGCCTTGGGAGGGGAGGCCAGGGGACAGTACATCGTCTTCATTCACAGTTCTGACCACCACCCTGCCCAGCCATGCCAGTTACTGCTTTTGTCAGCTTGGTCCCCTGGTAGACATTAACCCTCGGGGTGCTGCTATCTGATGTTTCTGGGGAGAGGGTATAAAGGTGAGTGAAACCTTTGTTCCCCAGGCACTCCCCTCAACATCATTAAATTTTAATCTTCAGTTATGATGGGCTCCATGCCAGACAGCTCACCTGGCACACTGGAGATCTTGGGTTTGTTTACCACCACAAGATCAGTACAGGTCAAGTAAAAACATGAATAAAAAACTGAATGGAAAGACTGTGACTAATTAGTAAACTAACCTCTGAGCTTTCTTCAAAGCCATCCAAATCTATGAGTCATGATGCATCAGATCATTTGCTCCCTGTTGTCACCTCAGCTCTGCTTCCTCCTGAAGGACTGAGTGAATTATTGCATGTCCATGCTAATTCACAGTGAGCCCAGACCCAGTGGACACTGCTGGGTTCTCAGTAGCAGTGCTCTGAGCCCAGAGTCATCCTGTGTAGCTAGAGTTTTCCTGCCTTGTCACATAACTCATGGCTTACCGGTGTCTTCACATGCTTCTTGTTGTGGCGGTGGCTGGCAGTGTCTCCTTCTGCCTTCCTGTTCTTCCTTTTCTCCTCTCTGTTAGTCCCGCCTATACTTCCTGCCTAGCCACTGGCCAATCAGTGTTTTATTTATTGACCTATCAGAGTAACACATTTGCCATACAGAACATCCCACAGCAATCCTGTTTTCAAACAAGGTAGAGTGGGGTAGACAAAGACACCTGATGTTTATATATGGCCTTTGCTTTCACTTACACCAGTATGTTCAGTCCCAGAACATACATGCTACATGCCTTCACATGTATAAACATCCAGACCTTATGTATAATTCAAATATGGATAAATAAAAAGAGAGTGTTTCAGTGGGATTTGATGTTAGTCCTTGCCTTCAGTTATGCTGTGGGGAACTCATGGCCACAAAAACCACCCTGCTTCTGTGAAGTAGCACAGTTAGGAGCTCCACAAAACAGGATCTCTGAAGCATCCCACCTGTCTTGGACACTATGGACTGCCAGAGATGATACTTGTCCCTGCATTGGGACACAGAAGCAGTGCTTTATCCTTCACCAAGCAGAGCCTAGAGTCTTTTGGGTTTTACAGGTTAAGTGAGCTCATCCTGTGGCCTCTTTCTCTGTTGTGTTGTGGGTGCCAAATCCCTGTGTCATTGCATGCCTGGTTCCTCTGCACTCATCCTTCTGATCTCTGCTGCCATCATATCTTCTTACCATGGACACTGTCCTGTTTGATATAGGACACTTCAGGGACATGAGATGACTCACAGCCTCTGAGACTCCTTACTCACTGTACATCACACTAGGGTTAAATCAGACCATCATCCCAGTAATGAGGGATCCTAACCGACCACCATACAGTTCCAGCCTCCCTACCCAATTGCTCCTGATCTGTATCCCTGCCAACCCCAGTAGACCCTGTGCTCCCTCAAGCCTAGTCCACAGCCTTCACTATGGCAATGGCCCATTCTGTGACATCACAGGATCCTGACCTCACCTCACTTTGAGTATCTTTAAAGGTGTCCAGTCTTTCCATGTTCCTCCCTATGCTTTCCGTTTCATTTCCAGTGTCCTCAGAGAACATTTGCTCACACACTTCCCAGTCACTTCAGCTGCTGGTTTTGCCAGCAAGGATCCCTTGTTGACATTTAGCTTTGAAGATGCTATTGACTGCATCTGCAACTGGGGTACAGAGGAGATTGTTAATGATGCTATAAAGAGTCCTAGCCTAGCATGCTAGATGTCTAGATTTCAAGCCCTCGTACCTCCAAAAGGAATAGAAATAACCATTGAGCTCTATGCATTGGAGTACCATCATGAGGTTCATGGAACCATGGGTCCCTCTGTCTTTCAGGTCTTTCAGTCACAACATATTTTGAAAGTCCCAAATTCAAAGGCTCTTCATTACATACTTCTAACATATAATGGCAAAGAATATACATTACTATTCCAAAAGGGAGGAGTTGGAACATAGTCAGGAAATACTGGAACAAAGTAAGACCAAAACTCAGCATGACAACCCCCAAATCCTGTAGCTCCATGTTTGGGGTCAGAGGACTTAGCTGGCTCGACCTCCCCAACCCTTCACCCCCGCTTTGCTGTCTGCAGCATATTTATCTATCATGAGGTGGTGCCACCCACTGTGTGCAGCTCTTCTTGTCTGGTAACTGGGATCAAACAGCTGGTCCCCATGGAGTTGGGAAGTTCTGTGGAGCACAAAGCTGAGAACCTTGGAAATGAACAGGCATCTAGATGGATTAGTTGAGCCCAGAAAGAGGTGGGCAGCATCCTAAATGGGCCTCAGTTCCTGAGTCAGGGCACAAAAACTGAGAGAGATCACCCTTTCTCAGGATACTAAACTAGCTAGATACTCCCACAGCTGCTGAGAGATCAGAATCCAAGACCTGTGTCTGGTGTAAGACACCTATTGCTACAGTCAAGGTGAAGTTCTAACAAACAGACCAACTATGCACAATGGCTTAAATATCAAATATCCTATTTGTTTATTTCTCCTAAACATGAAGTCCAAAATGGACACTATTCACCGGTGGACGATGCTTCTCCACATCAGGTGATTCAGGCTGATTTCTGACTAACTGAGCCTTCTGCATCTTTGGAGTGTAGCTTTGCTTATCTGTTTGGAAAGAAAAGTATGGGTGAATTTTATGGATTGGACCTGGCAGGCCTGAATATCGCTGGTTAAAAGTCAGCCTCAAGCCATCTCTTGCATGACAATTTTCCATACCCTGTCTTTTATTTCTTGGTTCTCAATCCTTTCATAAAAAATTCATGCCGGATAAAGGGTTTTACATACCAAACAGACCAGAGATTAGGGGGCCAGCTTAGTGTTTCAAAAATGTTCCGCTGCTTTTTAAAAATTTTTTTACTACAATCACTCTGAAAGAAATCCCTATTGCTTGATATTAGCAAATGTAGCCATTGAAGCAGACGCACATATCCAAAAACACCAGGAGAATTAATTACCTGCGGTTAGATCTGTCTCATCCTTTCTCTTCCTGGGCAACGCCGTGAAGTTGAATGATTTTCCCCCACTCATCCACTGAGCTGCAAGCCTTGTATTGTGCAGCAGAGCCCACTAGGCAGCTAGATAACAAGAAAATGTCATGATGGAATCCCCTAGGCATAGCCCTCTGGCTGGATACGTCGGGGAGTGAGAATTGTCCTCTAATTTAACTACAGCAAGTCTGAGGGGATTCATGCAGGCCTAATAGTAAGAAAAACGGCGTCTCACGTGTGGCCAGAACCCCTGCCTTACAGCAGAACCCACTGGCTTCCACCAGGGAGATATTCTGAAATTACAATAACACTATTTCTAATTTTGTGCGCTTATTGCATGGCAAGCCCTGCTTTTAGCACCGTGTGGCACTGTGAGTACGCCAACTCAGTCAGTGCCTGATGGTCTCCTCATCTTCCGATGAAGGAGGAGGAGGCTGAAGAGTAGGAGCTGAAGTAACTTCCTGGAGGAAGTGCTGGGACCCAGACAGCTGAAGTCTAGGAGCTTCAATTCAGTCATAGACACGGTTATTTGGGGCAAAAACCACTGGATTAAGAGAATATCCAAAATGTAACCTAAGAGAATATCCAAAATGTAACCCTACAATAAATTGGTGGGGGTTTTTTTTGTTTGTTTGTTTGGTTTGGTTTGTTGCTTATTTCAGACGTACTGTGGACCAAGCTCATAACTTCACCCACACTCGCTAAGCATGTAGGCAAAGATGTAGGCAAGAATGTGTCACTGAGCTACAAGCCCAGCCAGTGGGTTTTTAAGACAGGATTTCACCATGTGCCCAGGCTATCCTCAAGCCTATGAAACCTCTTGAATCCCAAATACTCACCATCAGCCCAGTGAGAAAGTTGTTTTAACACAGAGAAAATTGTTATGTTTCCCTTAAAAATAGCATCTCCTTTTCTTGGTGTGGGGAAGCATTAGCTTAGGGTGTTGTACTCAGGTCCTCCCCTCCCACAGTAGCACTGAGCTTGGTCGAACGACATGATATGACCAATAGGGTAACAGAGGTGAACTTGCACAATGGAAATTGTCCTACTTGCTGTTCTTGAGTACCCATAATTGTCACATTCATGAGTCAAGACAAGCTTGCTAGAAAAATAAGATGTGTGTAGTCATAGCCCAGCTCACTTCAAGCCAGCCTCAGACCATGTGGATGAAGTACCAAGCTAGCCCAGACCACAAGAACCATCACACCAATTCACAAAGCCAAGAAAAATAAATACTCCGCAAATCCCACTAAGGAATTTGTTGCTGTTTTTATTAAGCAGCAAAAACTATCTGGTATAACCAGGTAAGATTAGTTTCCTAATCCTACAGGCCGCTTCAGCTCCAGCCATTTCTTCTGTATCCCAGTGCCCAAAAATAAAGCAAATAAGAGCATAGTTTGATGATGTTTCCTGGAAATAATATTTGCTTAATAATAACAATTCTTGGACTTGTTTTCTGTTTGTCAAAATCTTGATCACACACTTGGTAACTGTCCTTGTTCTAGAAAAGCATGCATACAGAAGAGCAAAATGGCGGTGCCCTGCCATTTGTAATGATGGATGCTGGGAGATGCCCAGTGCCAACTGTGTATGCACTGTACCCAGGATATGGGAATTGCTTTCCACTAATAACCATAGGTGGGTGATATCCACGTGGAAGGGAAGAGTCAAGCTACAGAAGCCAGAGGCCTAAGAGAGTCTGTGAATGGATGATCTGACTGAAAACGCTTGCATGCTTCGAACTGATTAACATGGACAGATAAACAGGATTTGAGTATATCAGACAGGTAAACAGAGGTGATAGTGACTAATAGCTAGCTGGATACCAGCCACAGGCCCTGTCAGCCTTCCCTCTAGCCTAAGCACCCTGGACTCCCACCAGACCTCCCAGGCACTACAGACTTCTGTTCAGTTCACATCAGAGCTGTCCATCAGCACACTCACATAGGTTTGCACATGTGTGAGAAACGAGCACCTTTCCAGGTCTTCCAGCAACGATTGTCCTTTGGATAAATCGATGGATGTCTTTTCCAAGATGGAAAAAGCTTACTGGAAGCTGAAGCCTGGATCCATGGAGTCTGAAGGCTGAAAGCCTGGATCCATGGAGTCTGAGGGCTGAATTCTTCCACTACTATGCACCTGACATTCTCAGCACAGTCTCCCTGCCAGTTTAAACACCTGTTTATTCTTCTAGACTCAGCTTCATTGCTCCCCTCCTGCCACCTTCCTACAGTTTTTCCATCACCTATCTATTTTAAACTCTCAGCTCTTTGGAGTGTCTTTATTCTCATTGGCCAGAAGATGACTGCCAGAGACAGGGTAGTTGGGGGTTTAAAAGGGAAATGACATTATCTTCTTTTCCACTGATTTATTAACCTTTGTAATGTGACCCTGGACTAACATTTCAGAGATGTCACTTCCACATTCCTAAAAATAGAATAATGACAGCACCATTCTGAAATAAAATAAAAATACACAAAATCTCTTTGTGCAGTATTTTGTTAAATAATAACTACACATTTTATTGATAATGACTTTGGAAAACTTTATTTTTTCCTTCTGCAGAAGTAGGAATCATGATTTTTAGGAAGGGGGAATTATGAGATATCCAAATCTGTGCTCTAGGGGAATAAAATGCTCATCATCATGTGCTTTATGTGATTTATATAAATATTGTGGAAGTATAGATGGTTGGGTGGGTAGACAGGTCAATGAGTGTGTGGATGGGTAGGTGGGGAGGTGAGTAAGTTGGCCGATAGATGAATTTATGGATGTATCAAAGTGGTGGATGGATGTTCAGGTTA
Source organism: Peromyscus leucopus (assembly GCF_004664715.2). Taxonomy (NCBI): domain Eukaryota; kingdom Metazoa; phylum Chordata; class Mammalia; order Rodentia; family Cricetidae; genus Peromyscus; species Peromyscus leucopus. Next base: position 79,725,015 of record NC_051063.1, on the reverse strand, counting down.
GGAGGACAGATCAGTGGACATGTAGATAATTGGGTATGTGCATGGATGGATGGATGGATGGATGGATGGATGGATGGATGGATGGATGGGTGGGTGAGTGGGTAGACAGATGCATGGGTGGGCGAGTGGATAAGTGAGTAGACAGATAAATTTATGGATTGGTGGGTGTGGATGGATGGATAAATGACTTGATCCCATCAAGCCAGTGATGATGGGTTATTTGGTTTTTCTTCTTTTTCCCCCTCAATATTCCACAGGTTCCCAGTGTTTGACCTTTCACATCCATGGCTCAATTTACTTTTTAACTTTAAGTGAAATTTTGTTTGTAAATTATTTTTGGGATAGCTCATTATTTATGTATAGAAATGATACTAATACCTGTATATTGAAGTAAACACATAGAAATTATGGAAGAGACAGATGCCATCAAACAAAAAGACCAATGAGGAGGCCATCGCAACAGCTACGCTGGTGGGGAGACACTGAGAAAGGTCAACAGCTACTCTTAAAAACTGTCTGAATATGGAAGGGAGAGTGTCAAAAACAATTCTGAAATTTCTGGCTTAGGTGGTAGGGTGTGGTAGGGTTATTTACTGAGAAAAACAAAACAAGAAGAATGTTCTAACTGCCCACCGTTCCCAAAATTCCCATCCATTCAGACTGTCACCTTGAACACAGAAGTGTAAATTACACTTTGCCTCACCTTGAACAACATGGTTCATGACCAGTCTGGGGTCAGTCCCTTGGCAGCAAAGAAAAACCCTGTTCAGTAGTGTAGGGAGAAAGAAAACCAAATTACACAGAGCTCTGTGAAATGGTTCCATTAGTTTCTGACAAGTGTTTTTTAATGAAAACAATACAGACAATTTTTCATTAAGTTAGTTTTATTAAAATCTTAGAAGAATGACCTTTACTCTGATACTCTGTCTCTTCTCCATTTTTATGTAAGGATGTCCTTTCTGTGTGAATTGAAGATAATAACTGGTAGTTCTTATATATTTTTAATGATCCATTCAGCAAAATTAAAAATCAGTAACCTTCCAGGAATGCTTTCTCTCTCTTTTTGCTTTAATTGAAGTAGCAGTGGTAGAACAATAGCCCGCAGGCACTGGTCGCTAACCAGACACTGCTCAGTCACTAAGTGCATAATGACTTATTCGATGTCCAGAATCACCCCGGAAGCCAGCACCATTCTAGTTCACACCTCTTGGTAGGCACACTGATAACAGAGGTGTTGCCCAGTGTCAGGGAGGGCACCTTGATAAGCTGGTTCCAGCTCTGTTCGTTCCCAAGTGCATCTACCCAGCTACCATCTTCTGAGGTAGAAACACAGCAGCCCTGCAGACAAGGTGTCTGTCTTTCTGGAACTTGAAAAGTAGCCAGAAAGACACAAACTGATCATCTGCGCTCAGAGCACAAATAGGGAGCGATGATGCGGTGTGACATGATGTGGGCTTCTTACGAGAGGATCAAACAAATGTTGATGGATGGGTGTGTGAGTGAGTGGGTCAATGAGTAGATGGTAGGTGTTCTGGTTTGTCTTTCCTTTCAGAAGGTCCCTTTAAAAATAGCCTATTTTCCCTTTGAAGAGTCACCCCATCTCCTCCTTATGAAACTGGCTCCCCATAGATCTAGAATCTGTAGCAGAAGTGTCTCTCATCCATTCAAATAACAACTTGACCAGGTTAGCAGAAAAGCCAAGCGAGGCTGCTAAGTCTCCTAATTTAGAGAAAAGGAGCCCTTCAATCACATACCTGAAGGAGTGAAAGAGAACGTAATTTCCCAGTCTTTGATCTCATGGCCGTTGGAGTCTTCTCTGGCTTGACTAGGTCCAGTCCCAAGGTTGAATAAACTGAATCAACTCGACACAAGAGAACCAGTTCACAAACACAGCTCTCATGCTTTGATTCAGCAGCACGTGTTACAATAATTTGAAGGAGTGGATTTTAAAATGCAGATTACAACTCAGTACACTGCATGGCATCTATATATTGTTCAACCTCCCCCCCCCAAACAATCCCACGCACACCGAAGTCTGAAAGCTGATCTGAGCCTCCATCCTCCCCAGCCTCCTGCCCCAACACTCCTGCCTCTCACTTCCCTTCCCTGAGTGCCTGTTAACATCTCCTTTCAGGCATGGGGCTAACTGGTGATTACACTGGGGCTCTTTGGAATGTGCGGTGTTGTGAGTCCGACTCTTCTGCAATCCTTCCATCAGGTTCTGAACACGGCAGCCCCATACTGCAAGGCAATGTGTTGTTTTCTGGTGTTGTTATGCTTGTGCCATGCTCTCTCAGGATCTCATTTGTGGAGATCAGCCCATGAGTGCACAAGCCAGGTGGTTTCTGGACTCTAGCTGAACTCTCTCAGAGCCCTGCAGCTTCTCCTCACAGCATTCAGCCCTCCTCAGTCAGGTGGCTAGCTCGTAAAGTCCATGAAGCACAGCCCATGCTCTTGGGGAATTAGCAGGGTGTCATAATCCATGTATGACAGCAGGTTTGAACTGGCAGTTTTAGTCTCTGCAAGAGTTTTCTTCATCTCTGTGATGCTAACATCTGGTGCAAATTCAGCAGATGGGGGATTAATGTTGAGCTCACAGCTGTTCCCAGACAAAGCTGATTAAAGAGAAAGTCTAGGACTGAAGATGTAGCTCAGTGGTAGAGCACTTGCCTTACATATATGCATGTACCGAGTCGCTAGATTCAATTCCCAGGGCCACAAAAGTGGAAGGAGGATAGAGGAGAAAGACTAAGAAAAAGCAAGAGGTCTTGCGGATAGAATAGGATACCATCCTGTGATAGTCTATGTTCCTACCTAATCAAGTTTGCTTGAATACAGCCAAAGTTATTTTGCTTACAGACTGGAGCCAGGGGTCTGCCTGTAGAACTCCCTGTATCAAGGTCTCCCTCTGCTGCTATGGTTTGACTACGAAGTCCCACAGAGACTCACAACTTAAAGACTTGGTTCCCAACACAGAAACATTCAGAGCTGGGGCTTTCTGATCATTGTTGAGTCCTGAGGGCACTGACTTCCCAAATGAATCAATCTCTTGACAGATTCATAAGGTGGTAGAAGCAGGGGGCAGAGCCTTGTTGAAGTAAATTGCTCACTAGGGATGTTCTCTGGAAAAATGGACCATTGTCCCTGGTCCCTTCATGGCTCATTCCTTTCTGTGTCACCTCACATCCCCTGTCACAATGTTCAGCATCACCAAAGACCCAGAGTGGTGGAGCCAGCTGACCGTGGACTGAAACCTTGGAAGCCACCAGCCAAAATAAATTTTGCCTCTCTTCAGCTGTTTATCTCAGGCATTTGTCACGGCAATGAATGTCTGACTAAAGGGCACACCTCCTTAATTCTCTTTTGTTCCTATTTGCAGCTGAGGGGCTCACATGATATTTACCCCTATCTGAGCCACTGGGGTTGTGCGCCTCCCCATCAGAGGGTAGATTCAGCACTTAAAGATTTTATCAATAAATGATAGGGATGGATGGATGATGTTGTGGAGAGAATGCAGTGTTCTTTGGGATGGAACCTCAGTGTCCACATTGGTAAAGTAGGGCCAGAGCTGCCTGCTGCAGAGTGCTTGGCTTGTGACGAGGAACAGATGGTATTCCGATATTGTGTTTTCAATTGTTGTTGAAGTTTCAGCCGAGTTACCACACAGCCAAAGAAACAAAACAGAAACAAAAAGGCAAGTTCTTGAACAACTCTAGCTCTAGAGGACAGACTTGCCCAAGGACCTGGCGAAAAATTGTTAGGGAGGAAAGCATCAGTGTTCACAGAGAGACGGAAAGCTCTGGTCGGAACTTTGAAGGAGGAACTTCTAATGAATTGAGATAGATTTTTTTTTATAAAAACACAAGATTTTAACTTTTTGTTGGAATAGAAACAGTAGGAAAGAGACATAAAAGGAAAAACACAGATGAGGTAGCACCTAATGGGCTCCTGTAAACAGCCTCAGCCCTGCATGTGGGAGAGCAAAGGCAGAGCCAATTTGAGAGGCAGCTTTTAGGTTCAGAATCCTGGCAGGATGCACATGAAAGAAGCCGGGATGCCAAAGGGATATGGAAATGGCATAGGGGGAGGAAACTGAGAGAGACCCATTGCAATGGGACAGCAATGGCCAGGAGAGGCTGTTATGCTCACATCTGAGGAAGGAAGGTTGCCCAAAGCCTGAGAAATAAATTCAAAAGCTAAGAGAGGAAACGTTGCTGGGAAACCACGGGCTAGAAAAGATTGACTCTCAGGAAACCTGGGTTGTTTATGTACAGGAAAGTTGCATCCAGCAGGAGAGCACTTTTGAAATCTAGAGTCCAGGACTCTGTACAGAGCCCCTGCGTACCCTGGTCTTGGCACTGACATACTGTGCCAGTAGTGCAGAGGGATAAAAAGGCATTTCAAACATGAAAGTGCACAATGCAGAGAGCAGGAGCCAAAGGAAAGACATGAAGCTGGAAACATCCTCATTGCTGAAGTTCACTGCAGCTCAGACTTACCTAGTGGATATTAGCACACGCCTCCTATGGCTTGTCTCTTCATCTGCAGGACTGTGATTCAGTAGAGAGATAGCAAGGTGCTGAAACTTTTCTATGGACTTTGAGAAGCATACTGTTATACTCGTGTGTGTGTGTGTGTGTGTGTGTGTGTGTGTGTGTGTGTGTGTGTGTGTGTGTGTATGTGTGTGTATGCATATGTGTGGTGGACACACATGTGAGTGTGAGTACACTTGCCTATACATGCACACGTGGAGCCCAGAGCTTGACTCCAAGCATTTTCTCTTTCTCCACCTTATTTTTATTTTATTTTGAGACAGGTCTCTCACTGAACCTCTGTTTTGGCTAAGCTGGCTAGTCGGTGAGCTCCCAAGAATCCTGTCTCCCTCCTCAATCTCTGGGGTTACAGACGGGGACTACCTTAGCCAGCCTGGGCCTTCACACTCAGGTCTTCTCCCTTGTGTCACAAGCTCTTTACTCATGGGACCATCTCCCCAGGCCCACATTCAACCTTCGGATTGGTGAAAACCTTTGGATTTCAGTCTCCAGAACTGTGGGTAACTCTGACCAATCAAGCTTAAACATGAAGCACAAAAGTCACCCCCTTCTTCTCACTCAGCCATCACCATGGACTTGCTGAGAGTTTCTAGTCTGTGGCTGGCACGGAGATGGGATGACTGCAGAAGTTATATGGAAATTTCTGGGGAAAACTCTATCACCTAAGGAAGTTTGCTCTACTCTTGGCTTCACCCCCCTGACTCCACCCCAGCCACCCTGGCCTCCACATTGCTTCTCAACCACCTTTTCAGTGTCTCTTCCCAATATTGATTGAGTGATTGATTATTTTCCCCTTGGTACTAGCTCAAATGCAGGCCTTACATGTACTAGGCGAGAGTGCTACCTCAGCCCCTGTCACTCTCTTTAAACTTGCATGCATCCACAAGGTCCCTCGTCTCCCTCCTTCGATCTGTTCTTTTCCCACACATCCCATCCATTCACATCTGCTCACAGTCACCCCCTTGTAAGGATGCAGTTCTCATGGGAAGAGAGGGTTCGGGCTGCTTTGTTCACTGCTGTGTCCCAGGGACCTGAAAGAGTGCTCGGCTCCTAGCAGCACTCAGTGGTCGTTATTAGAAAGAAAAAAAAAATAACTCAAGCTTAAGAATGAGAAAACTGTGGAACAATGGCATAGGGTGATTAAGGGAGCAGCCTAAAAACCTAAGCCCAGACAATCTAGCCGGTGCATTTATCTCCTCAAAGAGACACAAAAGATTAATCATAATAGAGCTAAAGGTGATTTCTATTAAAAAATTCCTTTCCCTCCATAACTACCTTCCATAGACACCTGCTTTCTCGCCTTCTCACATGGATAGGAATCCGTGCCTCACAGAAAATGCAAGAGAGAAAAATGGAGAGAGGCAAGGAGCAGGGCAGGCTGAGAGATCAATCCTTGGCTCTTTTAAAATGGCACTGATTTGCACAAAAAGTCCCAGAACCACCTTGCAGCAAGCTGGAGATTGAATAAGGTGCAATCACAGGCAGGGCAGCCCAGTTCCATTTCAAAGTGGATTCCTTTTACTGGCATTCAGGTCCAGTGATGATTCAGTACTGCTGAGATGGACCAGGCATTTTTAAGCCTTTGCAGGGAGGCCTTCAGCCGACTTCCGGTTCAGAAGCCCTAAGAACACGTGCCCCTCATTCTGCTCTGCCATAGAGGAGTAACTTCCTGAGACAACACAGGAGAGCCCGAGAGCCCATCTCACCAAGTGTATTTAACCGCCTGTCAAGATCTAAGAGGAACAACGCACAGAGGCAAGGCTTCTCTGAAGCCCCATATGCCTCCTCTGCAGGGCTGGAGCATTTTGGGCTGATCAAACCTCCGCTGAAGACCATGATGCTAATAGGAGAAAGAATATGAGCAGACATCTCCAGGCTTCTCCATCTCTCGGCCTCATTTCAGGAAGGTAGGCTACTCCATGCACACGCAATAACGTGCAATTGGATCATGGCCCAGGAAAGGAGTGTGCTTTTCCCAGTTAATGTACTCTGTCACACCCAATGGTCCCCCCTCACCTTCCTTTTCTGTTCAGTCTACATGGCCATCAGTGACTACTGCTTCTAAGAAGGGAAAAGTTCATCTTTCTCCTCAACTTTGTATGTACATGAATGTATGTACATATATATGTATGTATATGTGTGTATGTGTGTATATATGCATGTGAATGTATATATTGTATATATATGTGTGTATATGTTGTATCTGTATATATATATGTGTGTATATGTGTATTGTATATGTGTATCTATAGTGTATCCTATATTTATGTATGTATATACATATGTGTATATGTATGAATTCATAACTATGTACATGTATATGTGTGTGTGCATTTATGTGTATATGTATGGGTGCATATGTATGTATATATGCTTATATACATATATGTGTGTGTATGTGTGTATATATGTACATACATTTCTGAATTCAGTCTTGCACGTGTTGAGCTGGTACTCTGCACTGAGCTACATCCCCTGACTGTCCAAGGTGAATCAGGAAGCAGTCTTGAGAATAAAGGGAGTCTAGGGTCAGCTTAGAATCTTAAGTCACGTTCCTGGTCCCCAGGCTTCCAGAGATGCTTCACCCTTTTGCTGCGCTCACTCTGCCCTACGGAACCAGAACAACAGCATTGTTCATAAATCCTAACACATCTGAATGACGTTGGTGTTCACATCCCAGCCCTACTCAGCAGCAGGGCTTAGAACTCCCCCTGAAGGAGCCATGTCAGTACTGGCAAGGGAAGGAAGCAAACTAGAGACTAGAATCGATGTTGTGGTCATGGCTCTTACGTCAGTGTGCCTACACAAGGTCTTTAGTACCATGATGACTGCAACTATGGACTCTGATCTTTGGACTTGGAAAAGGCTCAGCAGATAAAGTGTTTGTCATTCAAGTGTGAGAACCAGAGTTAAGATTCCCCAGTCAGGTGGAGATGGCAGCCTGCCTTGAACGCTGGGAAGCCTGAGAGGCAGCAACAGGAGTCCCTGGAGAAATTGCCAATCTATGTTAGCCATCTTGGTGAGCTCTAGGTTCAGTTGAAATACTCCCTCAATGAATTAAGTGGAAAGCAATCAAAAAGGACACCAGACATCAGCCTCAGGCCTCCACACGCATGTACATACACATGCACCCACCCACGCAGACAAGGACACACACAAGAACACATATACACAAATGCATACCTACCACTCACCCTGACACATTAAAAAAACAAAAACGTTGACCTCGCCTCTAACCGCCTTTCTTCTTACACCACTCCAGGCACACTGGCCTCCTCATTGCCCCTCAAACACATTAAAGATTGTTCCTATCATTTCATTGATGAATCAAATTGTTTGATTGATTTATTATTCCACAGAAGCATGCAAGAGACCTGAACCCATCCTGAGCGGGTAGAGGCCCTGTTTTCTTGCCCCCTCCCTTACCGGCACCCCATGCCTTTGTTGGTGTTTTCATTCGCATAAGGAGAGCAGCATTCCCACACTACTAGGCATCACTGATGACTGGAAAACCTAATACAAAACAGACAGCACCCCAGGGCTGTGCTTCCCCCAGCCTGAGACTGGCAATCTCACTGGGTCCTCACTCACAGCACCCAAAACTCTGAGCATTAGCGCCCACAGACTTGAGCCTAGACCTGGAGCTCTCCATAGTCTCCACATAACCCTCTTTGCTGACTTCCTCCATGTCCCCCACACCCCAGCAGTTAGAACTGAGACCACTCAAGCAAAGATATCCTATCTTAGCTCATGTTGCTCTGCTATATCCTAGTACCACAGACTGGGTCATTTATAAAGACAAGAAGGGGATTTTTTTCATAGTTTGGACACTGGGATGTTCAAGATAGAGATGCCAGCACCTGGTGAGAGCCTCCCTGTTGTATCATCCACAGAGGACAAGTAGAACACACAAACAAGAGATGTGATTCATACCCTCCACCCTCACCATTGATGCTGGTTCTTTTATGAGGGCAGAGACCCCCATGGTTTAGCTACCTCTCCATCAGTATCACCCCCTGGCTCTTGCATTGAGGAGTTGGTTTCCAACACATGCTTTGTATTGGAAGACAGCACACCCGCTTCACTTCATGCGGACAAAATAATTTCCCCTAGGAAGCTGCAAAGCCTTTATGTGGGATCCTTCCAGCCCCTATCCGTGGTTCTCTTCATCCCAGGAGCTGGAAGCATGCAACTACCCAGATGGACGATTCTCCAAGAGACGTTCCTGCTGGGTACAGTTTTGCACAAGGAAGCTGACACCGTGTCTTCAAACATTTTTAATTGCCCTGTCAAGCTGACAATTATAGAACTAATTATTGAGGAGACAATACCAGATACACTGACTGAATCAAGCGTCAACTGAGTTTTTATGTAATTATGCAATTTAATGAATTGAAGGCTACAGTAATGGACTATTGCTGGTTAATTAGGAACTCCCTTTATGCTAATAATGCCATTTATTTTCGACTCACAGTATTTATTTTCAGCATCTAAAGCATTGGACATATCTTCCTCTGACATTGGCATGTTGAGTATTTTTCCAAGGGCTTGGCTAACAATTGTGTTATTTATAGGCAGCCATCTTCTTCCATTCTCTGGCTAAAGAACTCCAACTGGCTTCTATTTTATTACAAGCATCTCATTTCAGTCCTTGTGTCTAATTATCCTGCTGCTGGGTGAAGTGCTCATGTTTTTCTTTCTGGGCTGAGGAGAAAAGAAAAGTAAGGCATTGTGGCAGAGGGTCTTTGGCCTGCATTGTATCCAAAGGGGCGGCATTTATCATTTCTTTGAGCTTTGGGTGTCTCGGTGTATGGTGCTGGGGGATGGAACCAAGCCACATCCCTGGCACTGAGGTCTGTTTTTATTTCTCACGACCTTCTTGATCTCTTGCCTAGCATATTGCGTTCTCAAACTTTAGAGAAACAGCTTTCAGTCAGGGGCATTTGGGGCCCTGGGGGGAAGGGTCACAGGGCTTTCATGTGGACATACCTTGGGCTATCACACTGAGGACGTTGCCAGTCACATCTGATGAGTGGAAGCCTGGATGCTGTTAAACATACAGCAACACACGGGACTCCCAGCACGGGTTCAGCTTGCCTAGTGACTTGTCAATTATCTTGTCAATGTGTCTGAGGCTGAGAAACTCTGGCACAGAGTATCAATAACCATGAAGTAAGTCGATTTTCACCAGCCCAGCTTGAAGGAGGAAAACAAATATTTCACAGCATCTAAAACATGATAGAACTGTCAAAAGTATGTGAAGCCAGCAACATAAATTGTGAAACATGAGTCACAGGGATGTTTGTTCTTCAGCAGTTAAACATTTGGAGAGTGTTGTTTTTTATTATTATTTTATGAAAATGGAGAGGAAATGATGATGCCTATCCCATGGGAGAAGCCAGGGTCTCTGGTGTTCAAACCCAGCTGCTACAGGTGTGTCTGAAACAAAGCCATTTATTGGTGGAGGACACAGGAGAACATGGTCAGGGTCCTGCTGTGCTAAATTCATAGAATTCTCCCCTTCTAAGATTCTACCCTTCCAGGTTTCCAAGATGATAGTCCATGGTTTTGTGGACCCAGTAACCCTTTTCTCACTCGTTTTCTGTCTGTCGGTTTGGATAGGACTGGATGTGATGTTTGTAGAAGACCTGAGATCCATATCTGACTGATCTTTGAGACTGTTCTCTGGTGTCATTGAACAGCCATGTGGGTCTGAGGGACCTAGGAGTTAACCCATGAGTGTTAATGAACATCTGTGTGGACCAATCTCTGACTGCTCACCTGGAACTTGGGATGGTGACACCCTGAAGCTGATAAATCTGCCTGTGCTGTCCCAAGGAAAAAGCTACCTCATGGTGGATAATTACCACAGGGACAGGAGAAGAAAGGGAGGGCGGCAGCAGAGGAGGAGAAGGAAAAGGAGGTGTTCAGCATCCCTACCAAGGCCCTGAGTCATTGCTCCTAAGGACTCTGCCAAGGACCCCTGTAGCTGGAGTTTTTTCTCCGAGTCCCACCAAGCCCGGGCAGTCCGACAGGCCACTTATAAAATAAGCACACAGACACTTATATTAATTATAAACTGTATGGCCGTGGCAGGCTTCTTGCTAACTGTTTTTATATCTTAAATTAACCCATTTCTATAAATCTATACCTTGCCACATGGCTCATGGCTTACCGGCATCTTCACATGCTGCTTGTCATGGCAGCTGCTGAAAGTGTCTCCCTCTGCCTTCCTGTTCTCTCAATTCTCCTCTCTGTTAATCCCACCTATACTTCCTGCCTAGCCACTGGCCAATCATTGTTTTATTTATTGACTAATAAGAGCAACACATTTGATATACAGACCATCCCACAGCAACCCCCATCTCTCCATTCTTCTTCTTTAGAAGACTATGTCTTCCTCTCCTTGGTTACCAGAGGACCCTCAACTTCACAACCTCAGGCCTGCTAGATATCTCCAATCATATGCCCCAGCAACACCACAAAATCCACCTGTCCACAACTGTGTCCCTTGACACCCAGCCCTCCTTCTCACAATCCTTAGCATATTATTCCTGCTATTGCTTTGTCTTTCTCCTTCCCACCTACACTCCTCACCTCTCCACACACTCTGCACCTCACATCATACTTGAACCCTCCACCATGCTCTCATAGGGTTCCTCAAATGTCTTCTTTACCCATCTCCTTTTCCTCAGACTCTAGCTCAGAGTCCCCACCAAAGATCTGAGGAGCCTCTTCCTTCATGTTCCCAGCACTCCTCACTTTCCATTGAAATAGTTTACTTTGGTCATGGCTATAGTGACTCTACCTCTTAGGTGTCACCTTTACCAAGTATCCTTCATGGTCATGGCATGTCCTTAAAGCAAGACATTAACTTGCTTCTACAAATGAGGGCACTGAGATTAAACAGCTTGGGTCTACGGCTCAAAGGAGAGGAGACAAAAAACAGTCTCATTGGGATGGGAATCTGTGTGGCCAGGCTGGCCACAAAGCCTTAGTACTGAGTGAGTCTCGGCCGTACCACCTGCCTTGTCTCTCACACCAGAAAAGCAGTTCCTAGAAGATGGAGAGTATATCTTTATCTTGGTGTCCCCACTAGCCAGAAATGCCATGAGATCATCAAGGAATGTTTGGCTGTCTTAATTAGTGGGAGGGCAAATGGAATCCCACTCCTCTTTTGGAGCATTGGAAACTTTTTTTTTTTTTGTTCTGTAAAGGATGAGGCTGAGTCTCCACCAACACTCAGATGCTATTATGCTGTAACTCTAACGAGCTCCATCCAGCTCATAAACTCCAAAAACTAAGTGACTCATCTGTTTCTGTCCCTGCGCCTGTCATTTTCCAGCGAGAAAGAGCTTGGTCATGCACCATTTGCATTGTCCAAGGAGAGACGAGGCCAAGTGTACCAAGCTTAAGGAAATCACTTTCTCTGCCTTCGTTCCTTTCCATGTCAGAAGTCTCAGTCAATGAAATAAATGACACACAAAGTTGCCGATAACCCAGTTCTCCTCCTCTTCCTGATACCAGCTCCTGCTCAAAGACGTGTGTGTGTGTGTGTGTGTGTGTGTGTGTGTGTGTGTGTTGTGCAGAAATAAAGGGGAAACTTTATGACAAAAGCAGGAGAAGAAAAGCAAACACACCCACTAGATTGGCACTGTCTTCTCCAGCACTGGACTCAAAGTTGGTCTAATTGGCTGGGCTGCGACCAGAGGGAGATTCCTGCAGGGCTTGCTCCCTCTTGGAACTCCATAGTAACAGACCATCTGGAAGACAGTAGCAGCTGAAGGATGTTTAATAACCTCACTGGATCCAACTGCGAGGCGTCTCGGGGCACAGCCGTGATGGCCAGTGAGAAGTGAGAAGTTGAGGTGAGTGTGGCAAGGATAGTGGGGAGCCCTCGACAGAAACAACTCAGGGGAGGAAAGAGATCTTCAGCTCACATCTCCAGGGGGTTCATCGTGGCAGGGGAGGCCTTGTAAGAGAAGTGTATGCCTGCAGCTGTTCACATCTCAGCAGACCAGGAAGGAGAGGGGAGGAGATGCAAACTAGGGGCCCCACATCACCTTCAGGGGTCAGAGTGTTACAGTCACCCTGTGGAAACCTGCATCGCCTTCGGAGGTCAGAGTGTTGGCATTCTCCTGTAGAAACCTTCCTTCCGTGTCGTGGTCATAAGTCCTGAGGGACCTACTTATGTGTCAGTCGAGTCTGAACATTCCACAGCCTTCCAACGTGGTGCCACCTGCTGGCAAACACCCATTTAAACCAGGCACCAGAGGGAGACACTTCAGATTCAGCCTGTAACTGCTAAATACAGAGCTTCTCTACCAGCACAAGCACAAGATGGTCAGCATGCACAGCCCAAGGTGCTCTGTCATCTTCAGCTCTGCCTCTCGGTGGCGCAGCTTCACAACACTCGCAGTGATGAGTTCTAGCCGCAGAGGCCCAGGTGGCAGGTGGCAGTTAAAGCTTGGTGTGTGGGAAGACAGTCATTTCTATTCATTTATTGCAAGCCTTGAGTAAATGGCTGGAAAGATAAGAAATGAAATCTTCCATCCTAGAGAAAAGGAAGCTAGGAGAACCCAGTGTGAATTTAAAACCAAAGGCAGGTGGGTGGAAGAGCTTGCTAGCAATTCAGGTCCAGAGAACAAGTGAGGGCGCAGGTGAGAGAAAGATGGATACAACTTCATAGTGCCAAGGAGAACAGGGCAAGATTTAAGGAAGGTCCAGGACCTATAGTAGACCCAGATGCAACCTGAGTCAGGTAGCCCAGCGGACTCTGGGGAGCCCAGCAGCACAGGTCTCAGCTAAAGGAGCAGCTGCTGGCCAACCACAGCCCACTGTTGCCTCATATTGCTCCTGCCCCGATGCTGCCAGGTCTTCCACTGTTTCAAGAGAAGCCAGAAACCCAGAGTGTGCATGAAATCCCACACATCTGAAATGTTGGCACTCCTTCTACATATTTTAAGATACTTTGCAGACCAAACAAAGCTGTCTGAGGGCTAAATATGAACTTGCCACCTCCTTGCTGAGACTGCTGCAGCACAGAGCTCCTCTGGCAGGACAGCATGATGGCTCCATGCTGACAGTGTGACAACACTAATTTCAAACATGATCTCTTCTGGCTACTAAGAATTGCAATGAGTAAGGAACTGGGGAGGGTCTAAAATATGAATATAGATACATATATAGAAAGGTAGATTGCAGTTAGGCAATAGATGAAGATGATAGATAGATAGATAGATAGATAGATAGATAGATAGATAGATAGATAATAGAAAGCCAGATGATAGACAGATTGGTGGATAGACAGATGACACACAGAGTAATAGATGGATAGGTATATGATAGATATTTAGATAGAATGATTGATAACAGGTAGGAATATGAGAGGATTCCAAAAGGCTTTGCTCATCCCCTCACTCATCCTTTCAACTGTCTGTCACATTCCTACGCACCTATCGATTTTAATGGAGCAGCCTGTAAACAATGGCCACTAGGAGAAGGCAGGTAGCTGCACTCACTTTTGGCCTTTGTGTTGAGGTCACTGAGATGCTCTCCACACTCTCCCTGAATCCCTTGGCAGGACTGGCCTCTACTTGCCCCCTCCTGCTTATTGGCACATCCCTCACTAGCTTCCCTCCTTCTCTATCTCATACCCCCAGTTTCCCATCCAACTCCTAGATAAATGATATGGCTCCTTCCCTGCACCATGGTCTGCCTCTGGGAGAACCAGACAAAGTTAGTAGATTTCCCAGCACGAGAACTTAATTCTTGAGGCAGTCATGGTCCATGGAATGTAGAGGGTGCTCTGGAGACAAGGACTGGGTAGAAACACGGGCTTCTGGGAATTCTGAAAACAAACCTTGGGCTTTAACAAGTCTTCCAGAATTGGTTCTTTGTCTGTCTGTCTGCCTGCCTGCCTGTCTGTCTTTCTATCTGTCTATCTATCTGTATATGTTTGTCTCTTTCTCCTTAGCTCTCTCTGTGTCTCTCCAGGTATCTTTCTCTGTGTGTCTCTGATACTCTATCTTTCTCTCTCTATCTCTCTCTTCCTCCCTTCTTCTCTCCCTTCCTCCCTGCCTTCCTCCCTCCTCCTTTAACCCTCTTCTGAGTCATTGGCCTGAAACACTATCTTGCAGTATTTCTTCTTCTGGTCTCCATGTCAAGGAGTTAAAGATCTGTAAATGAAGCATTGGGTATAAACAGGAAGACCTTGCTCAGAGGAGCTAAAGCAGTTCCCCTTGCAGAGGTTCAGACACTAGTCGTGCAAACACTCCTCTCCCCGTTGAATGTGGTGAACTTTACAGAGCCCGCTCCATGGTGAGGTTCATCTCCCTGTCACCTTTGCCACTTGCCTGAACTCAGCTGATCCACAGAGTCAAAAAGAAACGTCCTCAGGAAGTGGAAATTTCTGCCATGAATCCACGCTGTCTTTTAAATGTGTGAAAACAGCCGTGGTTACATATGTTACGTAAATGCACGCCAATGTAACACTACAGCAAGATCAAGGTTGTACAACATCTGCACTGACTACTACATAGAACAGACAAGGATATACTATGACAGCAATGCTCATGGATGTAGTAGCACAGCAATTAATACCCACTGTAGTAGTATGTCCTTATGTATCCTGTATATTAATTCTATAATAACAAATGTTGTACATCCTTAGACATGCTTTCAAACTCTGTCTGTCTATCTATCCATCCATCCATCTATCTATCTATCTATCTATCTATCTATCTATCTATCTATCTACCTATCATCTATCACCCCTCTCCTTAATTCCTCCTCTGAGTCACTGGTATGTAACACTATCTTCCAATATTTCTTTCTCTGCTCTCTGTGTCAAGAAGTTAACAATATGTAAATGCGGCATAGCAACATGCAACCTCATTCACTGTGTACACATTCCAGAGCAGAGCCTGGCACATGGACCTGCTGCCCAACCAATGCCTAGAGGTGTTGCGTTGCCACATCATCTACCTAACACACAGCAGAGGGAAAGCTCCAGGATGAACTTCTTTCTAAGGGCCGAGAACAGGTGGGCCAGCCAGCATTGGCTGGAAGGGATTCTCCAAGCAGGCATGGGGAGTGTATTAATGATAACCTTTCTAGGGGACAGATGAGAAGGCAAAGTTCTCCGTTTCTAGGAGTCTGGAGACCTTCTACACCCCTCCTCTGTTAAGCCTCCACCTCTGAAGATCCATCAAATCTTACAAAGCATGGTGGGTCTGCTCATCTGCCTTGTTTTCTGATGTTCCTTGTACAAGAAAGTTAGTTTCCAATAGGAGTGGCCATGCCAGGCACAAGTTGATCTTTCAGGACACTTTTCCCCCTGTGCTGGGGAATATCAGAGTTGTGGTTGGCATAGGAAAGAGCAACTAGAGACTGTGGTGTCTGCCTGTTGTGGGAGCAGCAGAGGCTGGGATGGCCTGATGGCCCTTCAGGAATCGTTCGGGAGAACGTGAGAAAGTCTGAGTATAGAGTAGTGTCAGTGTCACTTTTCACCCAGAAAGTGAATGGGAAGCAGGCTAATGGGTGTGGAATGACCTAAGGCTGCCCATTCCTTGTGCCTAGAATTCCATGAGTAGAGGAAGGATATCCCAGCTAGAGCTGCAGAAAGGGGCTCCTCTGAATGAAGCATGGCCCAGACAAGGGTTCCCAAATAAAACTAAGTATCAGAACCACTAAGGAAGATATAAAACGTGTATTCATTTCCAGACTTCTCACTGGACAGTCTGGGAGAGGGACAGAATCCATGATAGTTGACTCTCCTTGGTAATCCCAAGGTGACTTGTCCAGGGGCCAGCTTGGGAATCATTTCCTGTGCCATGTCCGAGGCTTCCTGCCAACCTGAATTTCCTGAGTTGAATCACTGTGTGGTCTTACACTAGCATACACTGCGGTTCAAATGAGTAAAATGTGCAGTGTGATGTGGCTCAGTGTAACCGAAGGTTCTGATCCTGGAAGCTGAAATCTCACTTGTAAAGTCATCCTATTGGACAAAAACCAACAAAACCTTGCTCCAAGCAAGGCTGCTTCTTGAGACATGAAACCTTTCTTTCAAAGAGAAATCAAAGGCCCATCACTTCCAGCAAAAGTAGAAGAATATCACTTGGAAACCATTGTGGAATGAAACAACCTGAATTTAGCAATAAATACGACAGACGTTAATCTCAGTATCTGGACAACCTCCATGGAATGGACAAGAAGTCCAAGGTGATACAATGGATGGGTCAGTTACAAGAATCAAGCAAGATAGCATCATCAACACACATAGGGTGCTGTGGGATGGTCTGTATGACAAATTACTCTGATTGGTCAATAAATAAAACACTGATTGGCCAGTGGCTAGGCAGGAAGTATAGGCGGGACTAACAGAGAAGAGAAAAGAGAAAACAGAAAGGTGGAGAGAGTCACTGCCAGCCGCCATGACATGTGAAGATGCCGGTAAGCCACGATAGATTTATGGAAATGGATTAATTTAAGCTTTAAGAACAGTTAGCAAGAAGCCTGCCACGGCCATACAGTTTGTATGCAATATAATTCTCTGTGTTTACTTGGTTGGGTCTGAGCGGCTGTGGGACTGGCGGGTGACAAAGATTTGTCCTGACTGTGGGCAAGGCAAGAAAACTCTAGCTACAATAGGGAACTAGTGTGAAGCTCTAAACATAGAAAGCAAATAAATTAGACTGTAGACGTGTGACAAAAACAGGAGCATCCCAAGGACTGCACCCCCCAAAATTAGGAGCTGTAATGGAGCAACCCAAGACTCACTCCTGTCTTGATCCTCATACCAGTTTGGAATTTGAGTTTACCTTGTATTCCTAAGCAGATCAATTAGCATAAAATCTAGCCCTAGGTTGCTAGGATCCCTGGATAACTTGAAGTAAAAAATATCCATGAGCAAGCAAGATGTACTGCCACACCTAATCACACAGGGGTCCCATAGGTAAGCGCCACTAAAGAGGTTCTCAATTCAAAAATCTCAAAATGGGAAACAGTGTACCATGAAAAAGGGAGCAGACACCAGACCCAATAGGATTATAAGCCTGAGAATGTTAGGCCATGGGTCTAATCAGCAGAACCATGCCATGGGAGAGCTCACACAGTATCCCAGTGTGTTTACAGCACACAAAACTAGAGCTATTTAGGTAAGGTTGGAGAAATCCTGGGAAACCTCCAAGTCACCTGAGTGTCCCTGAGAGCACAGGTGTACTTCTGCTACAAGAGGACAGGGGGATTGAGCCAGTTTTCATGGCTGGCTTTTTCCTGCCCTTTTCTCTTCCCCTTTCCTTCACACAAGGACACATTAGCCCTTTCCTGCCCACAGGAGGCATACCCCAAGACCCCAAACAAATGCCCTGCACCACATGGAGCATTAAACCCTGAATATCAGCATGGTAATGCTTCAACAGTCAGTCTCATAGTTGAGACAGCTACTGAGTAACTACTGGATGGATGACATATACCACATGGACACACTGAACAAAGGATTGACTCACACCAGAGGTGAGATAAAAAGAGATGTCATAGGAGCTGATCATGCTATTCAAAACATCATGCACTTTAAAATTTATCACTTGCTTATATCTGTAATTTTCCATTTAGTATTTGCAGTAACAGCAGGTAACTGAGACCACAGAATGTAAAACTATTTCATACTACTCTACTGGTGATTGCTTTTCACCCCGGGACTTGACGATGCTTTCCCCAGCTGTTCAATAGTCCAGGAATTCAGAAGTCCATGAACTCTGGCTGCTGTTCCTCATCTGCAAAGTGGAGCTGTACTGCTCTGGGCTCAGGTCACAGCAGGTCACAGGAAGTCATGTGTCAGAGTCCTGTAGGCTTAGAGCTCCAAAATAAAATGAAGGCAAATCATAAGCAGAAAAACCCATTCTGTGTGCAATCTACAAGGTCTAAACTGAGAAGAAACATATAGATATACATAAATTACATGTATGCAAAGTGGCAAACTCATGAATTCCAGCTGAGCTGAACCTGTACTCATCAGCTACCAGCCACCTGCCCACACACCTCAAGTAACTCTCTATACTTCTTGGTCTGATCAATAGCTGAAGAGGCAGTTTCCTCTGGGCTACCTGAGTAGGACTCCTTCAAACTTGGTCTTCTAGCTGCATTCCAGCTATAGAGATGCAGGCCAGAATCTTGAGAGACACTGAGGGTACAATGTCCCTTTCCTCTCCAAGGTGTGACCCTCATCTTCAGCTCTCACTTTGTGCCCAGGTTCTGACTTCCAGCCCCCTCACCATCATTTTCCTAGTGTTTTCAACTGAGGATGCTAAAGGCTTCCCACTGAAAGGTCCCTCTCTGACCCGTTAAACCATGTGTGTAATCTTCTCATTTCAGGTCCTGCCTTTACCCCCACAGGCAACTGTGCTTCCTGCTCAGCCCAGCTCATTAGATTCTTTGGAATTAGATACATGGAATCGAGACTCCATGCCACAGGAAACAAACTGGGGTGGTAGGAGGTGTATCTGTTCATATTTTTTAAGCCTCATTTTGTCTCAATTTTTGCATCTGGAAAATGACCATAAATATCTCACATCTCCTAATCACAAGGGGAAAAATCTGAAGGGTTTTAAGGTCCCTGAAACTAACCCTAATTAATACAAAATACTCCCGGCTAGAAAGCAATCCCAGTAGGCATGCCGGGGCCAGTCTGACCCTGTGGTCTGGGCCAGCATTCTGCCAAGACTTGAGGTCAGGGAAGGAGAAGGAGAGGAAGAAATTGAAGCTTTTTTTTAGAGAAAATTTGACAAATTGAAGATTCTTAATTCTTCATTGTGGAGAGAAAATTGGGACTTAAATTATTTATTGTATTTTAAATTTACTGACAGAAGCAGTTTGGAAACTTCTGGTTCTTTCTGGAAATAATTAACCTACTTAATGTTATAAATCTTCTAAAGTATCTCCGACTAACCAGTAGAATACAAGAAAAATCATGTAAAGAGCTGAGAGGATTGGAATCCACAGCCACAGCCACAGCCACAGCCACAGCCACAGCCACAGCCACAGTATTTCCTCTGGGATTTTTTTAGTGGGAGGTGAGGGTAGAAATTAATCTTTGGTCTCTTTCTAGGATCTATATCTTACTCAGGAAAATAAGCATAGGCTCAAGACACATGCCCTGCCACAAACCACGAAGACCCCAAGTTTATTGGCTGTGTCTGGTGAAAGACATTGATTGAAGGGGAATGACAAAATGATGATAATTGGACTTTCTCTAGAAGCCCTTGACCTTTCACTACCTGGAGGAGCTCTAATAGAAGTTGTCTTTTCCCACCCAGTTCACCAGAGAAGAGAGGTCCGTACAATGCAGAGATGACCAGCACAAAGTCAAGTGCACACACTTGCCCCTCCCCAGGCCTCCCACTGTGCCGAGGCCTCTGCTAAAAAATCATCTAGGAGGTTATCATGACAGAAAGACCCGAGAGGCTGACCCCAAACAGATGGCATCTGCTCCTCCAACTATATGTGAGCCTCTGTGTCTATCTTGAACTAGCTTTTAAAAACAAGCCAAAGTGGATTCTTAGGACCAGAAATGGTCCCCATGTGAATCTCCATTATGTTTTGGTTGGAAGGGGAGATGTTCCCAAACACCTCTGTTCTTCCTTGCAGACAAGGGTGACCATGGGATGCAGCCATGATCAACAAATATGAAAAGAGGGAGTGAAGTTTCTGGGCCTTTGGAAAAGAAAACAGACTCAGGAGGCTTTAAATCTTACTTCCTTATTGAGACTATGCCAGGAGCTGCAGCAGCCTTTGAGGGCTGTGAGGTGTTGTACCTAATGCTAAGTGTGCTGATGATGCAGCTGTTCAGCCCTGGGATGGATCAAGCTTGGTTGTTGTTTCATAAGAACAAACATCTTCATTTTTTCCTGATAATGAACATTGGTTTCTCGCTACCTGATTTTAGGGAGGACTTTCTATTTGCTACAGATGCAGACCCCACAGGACTTCAGGTGGACTGTGTCAAGGGATTTGGAAAACAGGCAGAAGTGACTATGGGGAACTACAGGCAAATCCACCCAGAAACCCACGCTCTCCATAAAGCCACATGCAGCCAGGGTGAAGTTCCAAGAAACTAACATTTAATAAGGAAATAGTTTGGCCCATAAGCCCATTTCCTCCAAAAAAAAATATCAAATCAACAGCAGGAGAGCCATCTCTGTTGAGAACAGAGTACTTTAGGAAGGAACCAAAGCACAGGCAGGGAAGGGAGGATTACCCGAGGGTCCCAGGGCTGTGATTTCCGGGCTGAGAGTGCAGGATTGATTGGGAGTCACACACGCGTGTGCCCTCAGACTCAGATGTGTGTGAGGTGTATGACCTGTGGCATGTCGCTCCTCCACTCTAGACCTGGTCTCCTCGCTGTGGAGCCTGGATTGAGTCCCTTCGAAGTGTTGCCATGAGAATTTTAAGAAATGCAGATAATGTAACTAGCTGAGTTTGGCACACGGTAAATGCTGAGAGAACTGAGGGTTTGTCTTTTACCACTGCATCCCTCTCTTCTGGGACCACCCATCTGCCAGCCTCCTCCCAGGCTGTGCTGTCGGTGCAGCCCAAGCCCTTCAGGGGTAAAATATCATCACCTCAAATCACAGGTAAAAAAAAAAAAATAAGGCTCAGCTTGGGTGTGGTGGTACACACCGTGAATCCTAGCCATCAGGAGGCAGAGGTTGGTATATCTGTGAGTTCTAGGACAGCCAAGTCTACATAATGAGACCCTGTCCCAAGAAAAAAAAGAAAATAATTTGCCAGGCAGCAGTTGTGATGCCCACCTTTGATCCTAGCACTTGGGAGGCAGAGGCAGACATCTCTGTGAGTTCAAGGCCAGCCTGGTCTACAGAGCAAGTTCCAGGACAACTAGGGCTACACAGAGAAACCCTGTCTCAAAAAAAAAAAAAAAAAAAAAAAAAAAAAAAAAAAAAAAAAAAAAAAAAAAAAAAAAAAAACTAAGAACACTCAGATAGTCTCAGAGGGAACTAAAACCAAGTCCCCAGCTCATCCGCCACACAAAAGGGAACAGGAGAGAGCTGCTGGGGGCAGGGTGGGAGCAGGGGATGGGTGCTCCAGGAGGCTCTGCTGTACCATGTGTTAATGAGATTCCAGTGTCAGAGCTATGCGGGGCTCTGACAGGCAGTCGATAGCCCTGATGAGATGGAAACAGCCATGTATCCTCCTCAAAGGCCACATGGATGAATGGCAGGAGATGGGAAGGGGAGGGCTGAGAGCCGAATTCCAGGCCATGTCTGAGGAATCCCTGGAGAACTGAGATCTGTTGGTCAGAGTTCTGTCCCTTCCATCATCAGGACACCCAGATTGTCCTCTGGAGGCTCCTTTCCTGATGCCAGCCATGTGGTTGTGGCCCAAGCAGAGACTTTTTCTGGGACTGTGAGAAAACATACATTGTTTCCTGAGGTCACCAAGTTGGTGCCTATAAATCTACCATAATAGTCAACCAAGTAGATGCTCTGTGGTGGGAATCTCTGTGACACCCTATGTCAACAGAGGAAAGCCGAACCAAAGGGCATGGCAGATTACCAATGACCTTGAACATCCAGACCCGGTCACATCTGAATGCACAACTTTCTAAGTGTTTTGTTTCAGTTAGCCAATGAATGCCCTCTACAAGCAGACACTGGCGCACATGTAATTCTAACATGTGTCCCCCAGACTCAGTTCTTAAGAAAGAAACTAGAACTTTCCAGCTAGGATTATTCTTTCTCCAGAGGGACTCACTCTTGAAGTGGCTGCTATAGTATTTATTTCAGTGCTATTCACAATAGCTAAGTTATGGACTCAGCCTGGGTGCCCAGCAACAGATGATAAAGGAAATGCCCTGTAAACACAAGGGGTTCTATTCAGCCATAAAAACAAATGGGATGATGTCATCTGCATGCAAATCAATGGAACTGGGGACCTCAATCCAGTGACGAGATGTACCCACCACCCTGGTAGGAAACAGCAATATTCTGTATTAGAATTGGTGCCCCCTAGGCGTTTGTAGCCTCTTGGACACAGGACTGACTGGTTGGAGAGGGCATAGCTGGTCAGAATGGATTAGTCTGAGGCTGAGCAGAAGCAAGAGCCAGTCTGGGCAGCTTGTGTAAGACCTAGCCCTGTGTGCATCCCAGCACAGGTAGGAATTTGTCTCCTGCAATTTGGGTGCATAGTAAATGTCACAATATGTTATTAACCTAAAATCAAATTAAATCTGACTTTAATCCCCAGGTTCCTCCCGGCTGGAGGGAAATTCAATCTTGGTATTATTGTGTCTCTCCTCCCATGGTGTGTACAGGCTCCTGAGGGGCTGACAGAATAACAAGAAAATGTCCTTGAGAAGGTGGCTTGTGCCCAGGTCTGTGCAGGGCTATGCTGGGCAGAGAGGCACAAGATACAAAGCACCTTGAAAAGTCATTAAGAAACGGAAGCACAGACTATGAACACTAAAAAGGTCAGAATGCTGCTGTAGGGCTAGGGAAGGGCCAGTGCAATGGATAGTTCCAGAACAATGACTTCACTAGCATAATTTAGCACTGAAGCATATTTGGATAGAATTGTTTTGTCATTCACTCACGCAACCAACCATCTATCCAGTCACTCCACAGATGTGAATTGGCTTCCATTTGATGTTAGAGTGAGGGCATTGTGTGTCTGTGTGTGCATGTGTACATGTTCATGTGTATATGTGTGTGCATGTGCCTGTATACGTGTGTGTGTGTGTGTGTGTGTGTGTGTGTGTGTGTGTGTGTGTGTCCCCACATATGGGCAATAGTCAGAGGTTGACATCAGATGTCTTCCTCAACCACCCTCTCTACCTTATTTTTTGAGACAAGGTCTCTTACTGGATCTAGAATTGTCAGTTTTGGATAGAAGAGCTGGCCAGAAAGCCCCTGGGCTCATCTAGCTCTACCCACCCACCCCCTGCAGCTGAAACTTCTCCGGTTGTCCCACGTGGCCTACAGTTAGGACAAATCTCTCTCACCCGCCAGTCCCGCAGTCACTCAGACCCAAATAAACACACCCAGGCTAATATTATTTTTAAACTACAGCTACAGAAGGCTTCTTGTTATCTAGTTCTAATATGTTAAACTAACCCATTTCTATAAATCTATACTTTGCCAAGTGACTCGTGGCTTACTGGTACTTTTACATCTTGCTTCTCATGGCAGTGGCTGGCAGTGTCTCCTCTGCTCTGTCTTTCTCCTTCCTCCTATCTGTTTGGATTTTTCACCTGCCTCTAAGCTGCCTTGCCATAGGCCAAATAGCTTTATTTATCAACCAATCAGAACAACATATTTTCACAGCATACAAAAAGACATTCCCCCATCACTTCCCCTTTTCTTTCTAAACAAAAGGAAGGTTTCAACTTTAACCTAGTAAAATTACATATATCAAGCAAGAATTACAATTATAATATCTAGTTTATTTGTATTTGGCAAAATTAAAGAAGATATCCTATCTATCCTATATTTGTGAGTCTAAGGTTTCATATCTAATTTATCTCTTATCATAACCAAGGAAAATTATAATTATAACTATTTAGTCTTCAACTATATCAAAGATCCCCAGAAGAATATACTACCTAAATAAACATGAAGAACATTGTAGGCAACTTCCAAAAATCTAGAACGACAGAGACAGCTGGCTAGCTGGACAGTCACCTGAAGTTCGTCTGCAATGTTGGGGCATCCATCTTCAGCCAATAGGTCTTGAGTTTTTAGCTGCTACTCCATGTGTCCTGTAGAATTTCTGGCAGTATCCTCTGTGAAGCAGGAACCCGAAGGACCATTTCGTCTTGCAAAGTTCAGTGGTCACCTTCCTATGGGTCCTGCATGTCCATTTTATACAACATTTTGTCAAAAAGTCCAAGTAAGAACAGTTTCTTGCCCAAATGGCTATTTTTGCCAAAAAGAAAATAAACTCCATATAGATTGTCTTCGATGCCCATCTTTCTCTTTGAATTAGATCAGTGCTGCCAGGAGCAGATGTGTCTCACTGTCTAGAAAGTCTAAGTTTTTAAAACATTTCAAATGCCATATTCTGTAGGTCTTTGAAGTGTTTGAAGATTACCTATCTATCTGAAATATATATGTATACCTAGAAAACTTAACTAATAGGACTATAAGTTTGATTATCATGGATGATTAATAATTAATCTATATTTCTTAATTATACATTACAGTTTTAAATGAGCTTCACAAACATAATACCTTAAACAAGAGTAGAAATATACATACAATATAACAAAATTAACTTTAAATTTGCATTACTAAATCCATTACAATATAAAATATTTTAAGCAAGTTGTTGCTTTTTAAAAGTAGATTTAATAACCTACCCTTTTATCCTATCATATCTACATCCTATATTTCTATATCATATCCCCCTTTCTTTTTTTCTAGAAAAAGATTGACTATGACCAATAAAAAGTTGTAACCAACGATCTAAACAAAGACAAACATCCATAATCCATTTTTTTGAAAAGTGGGCGTAGTTTTCTAGGCTACTTTCTGCTGATAGGGGGTGCTGGTAATCTTATGGGGACACAAAGAAAATTTTAGGATTATGGTCAAGTCCTGACTGGAATAGTATATGAGTTTGTATTCTCTGAGCCAGTTGCCTTGAAGTTGATTTTGGATGTTGGATTATCTGAGCCATGGTATCATTGGAGACCTTTCAGGGGGTCTTGGCTGGTCAAACCATATTAGCCTGGAAGCAATCCACAGGTTCTCATCTTCTGTGGAAATGAAAGCAGAACCTCTTTTTTATAGCCTTAGACATAGATTTTGAAATCAAGATATCTTTAAACTATACATATTGATTTAACTCAGCAGCTTTACAATCAAATGTCTCTGCAGTTAAAAATCTCAAAGACAGTATAATCCAGACTTCTCTGTGTGATTTCCATCTTTACTTGGATTATTTTTTATTATTATTCCTTTTACTGTCTCTTTAAAGACTTTATTTTTAAACTATCTATTTTTTATTTAACTGTATATACTTCTTTTTTATTTCTTTTAAGCCTACGTACATTTTTACACACATTGTAAACCATTTAAAGTCTTATTTCATGTGAGTCTACCTTATTGTGAATCTATAATCCAAACTGCTAAACTGCATGTTTTGGGATTGAAGTGCCTTGGCTGCTGACTCCACCCACTTTAGCTTTTCAACATGGTGGAGATAATTCACCACCAGCTCTGGGAGCCATGCTGTCTGCTGATTCTGGGAGGCAGTGGGTCTATGCTTCTACCAAATCAGTGTGTAGCCCAGAAATCTCTCTCTCTCTCTCTCTCTCTCTCTCTCTCTCTCTCTCTCTCTCTCTCTCTCTCTCTCTCTCTCTCTCTCTCTGCCTGTACTAGCAAAGGATAAATCCACCAAGCAGCATAATATGAAGCTTGGAGATGCCTCTGTATCATGATGGGAATCCACCATGCTGCAGATCAAGCCCCCATGCCATGAACCCGCCATAGCCAGGGGATACAACATTGTACCTAGGCCCACCATGAGCAACATGAACTAGGAAGGTGTTCTTAGCTACATTTATAATCTCTTCTTAAGCACTCTCAGGTTTTAGGGGGAAACTCTTGCCACGACATGTGGACACCATACACCACTGTGCCTGGATTGTTAGTGAGTTCTGGGGACCTGAACTCAGGTCCTCAGACTTTCATGTCAAGTGCTTTACCCACTGAACTGTCTTCCGAGGCCCCTAAAAGCAGGGCATCTTTTGCAGAAGACAGACTCAGTTCCTGCTCAAATAGAGCCTGCATGTTAGCCAAAAAGCCACAAGAAGGAAGTAATCAACTTTTCACAAATGTCTATGGCTACAGGGTGGGAAACAAGAGAATAGGTGAAGAGGTGGAGGCAGCCTTCCTGATGTAACGGGTGGGGGTATGGTGGTGAGACAGGAAGCAAGCTAGCAAAGTGG
>NC_051063.1:79628271-79697998 GCF_004664715.2 Peromyscus leucopus | reverse complement strand
TCAGTGGTAGAGTGCTTGCCTAGCAAGTGCAAGGCCCTGGGTTCAGTTCTCAGCTGGGGGGGGGGATGTAAAAGTCACTAATATCAAATATCAGTGAGTATGCTGCTGCTCAGCTCGAACACTCCTAATTGTCACTGGGAGTGTAATATGGCACAACCACCATGAATCTGGCAGCAGCTTCTACAGTGTGATGTGTACAGTCACCAGGGTCCAGGAATTCTACTCAGGTGTGGATTGAAGACAAAATGAAAGCAGACCCTGAGGTGATTGGTTCTGTCAACTTGGCATAATCTAGACTCACCTGAGAAGAGAGTCTCAGCAAGGGGTTGTCTGGTTTAGGTTGGCCTCTGAGTCTATCTGTGCCCGTTTATCTTGATTCCACTCATTGATGTGGGAAGACCAGGCCCACTTTGGGTAACACTCACTATTTCCTAGTGGCCTGAGAGTATGCATGAATGCATTTATTCTCTCTGTTCTTGGGTAGATTGACTAGCTACTTCAAGTTCCCAGCTTGGCTTCCCTGCTATAATGAAATTATGAGCCAAAATAAGTCCTTTGTCCCCTAAGTTGCTTTTGTTGGGGTATTTATCACAGCAACAGGGAATAAAGCTGTCTACACAAAGAATTACACTAGAATGCTGGCATCTTTACTTCACTCTAAACAAATCAAATGTCTACCTTGAAAATAACAGAAAACAAAATACAGTACAGCCACTATACTCATAAAATGAAATAGTACTTGTGATAGTTTGAATAGATATGCCCCATAAACCCGTGTGTTTGAGTGTTTGACCTATTGGATTGGCACTCTTAGGAGGTTTGGCCTCACTGGAGAGGTGTGGCCTTGTCTAAGGAAGTGTGTCACTGTGGGGTGGACTTTGACGTTTCATATGCTCAAGCTAGGCCTAGTGGGATGGTTTTTCCTTCTGCTGCCAACAGATCAAGATCTAGAACTCCAGCTCCTTCTCCAGCACCATGGCTGCCTGCATGCTGCCTTGCTTCCCGCCATGAAGACAATGGACCAAAACTCTGAACTCTAAGTGAGCCACCTCAATTAAAAGTTTTTCCTTTACAAGAGTTGTCATGGTCATAGTGTCTCTTCACAGCAATAGGAATGCTTAGACTCGTACTTATCTGCAGAAAGGGACTATGGTGACAATAGCATATGTGACTCTGACAGACCTCACGCAAACTAGTGAGGCTCATACAGTGCCTGCTGCGTGATTTCAGCTACATCAAGTTCAAGTGCAGAATTGCAGTTGGTTTTTTCATTCTTACTCTTGTCTCTTTGGAGGCCAGTCACCCAGCTCCCATGTAAATATATGTTTTCTTATTATTACTTTTGAATGCCTGGCCTTAATTTGGCTTGTTTCTAGCCAGCTTTTATTTTAAATTATCCCATCTACCTTTTGTCTCTGGGCTTTTACCTTTCTCTATTTCTGTATATCTTTTCTTGCTTTCTTATTCCATGTCTGGCTGTGTAGCTAGGTGGGTAGCCCCTCTTTTTTCTCACTCCTCAATCTTTCTCCTCCCAGATTTCTCCTCCCATTTATTCTCTCTGCCTACCAGCCCCACCTATCCTTTCTCCTGCCTTGCTATTGGCCATTCAGCTCTTTATTAGACCAACCAAGTATTTTAGACAGGTAAAGTAACAGTTTCACAGGATTAAACAAATGCAACATAAAAGAATGCAACATATCTTTGCATCATTAAACAAATGTTCCACAGCATAAACAAATGTAACACATCTTTAATATTCTACAACACAGAATCTATTGTGATTAAAAGATAGGACAGTGGTTGTTTCCTGGGGCCTGGGTAAAATGTAATTGACAAGGGGTGAGAGAAACCCTTGGAAACTGATGGGTTTGGCCTCTACTTTGACTGGGATGTGGTTACATGAGTGTCTGTGATTTCTGAACCCCAAAGAACCCTACCTTTAAGGTCTATGCACCTTACCGCTTATAGATTATACTTTATTTTCTTTTGATGTCTTTGCAGTATTTGTCTATCTATGGTGAATGAATGAGAGGGTTCTCCATGGCATGTTTCTGGTGAGAGTCTAAAGGTAACAGCAGTGCTCTGGGAGGATCTGAGGGAAGGCCTGTCCCACTTGCACACTTGACCCTGTCATCTCTCTCGAGTCCTCTTGCAGGTCCAGGCACTTTTGTGTTGACACACCAGGAAAGATGTTCTCTGAAAAAACATTTGCAGTGTCAAAAGACCAGAAGTAACATAACATCACATTCATGAAGGAATGGTAAACGAATTACAGAACACACAGCCGCTGTTAAAACTAGTAAGGAAGACCATGGGATGATGGGAAATGAGGCCACCACTGTGTCATCAAAGAAAGAAAGAGAGAGAGCCACACCGAATGAGAAAGGAGTGGAAGGAGAAGGGGGCATGATCAAGAAGCATATACATGTAGAAAAATGCCGTAATGAAACTCATTATAGGCAATTAGCCTACACCAGGAACAAACATCTAATGGGAGATTTGTGAGCTTCTGTGGCAGGTGTAGGCTGCTACTTTGGCCAGTCTGTCAGTGGAGAAATGAATGTGGCCATGTAATGACATTTGAAAGCACAGGGAAGATCAGGCCAGCTGCCATCTCTGAGAGCAGAGGCTGATAGGCTGGGTGGAGGAGACTTGGAAGAGGAGTGTATTTTCTCTATACTGCTTCCCTTTTTGAAAATCATTTTTATGTTTATGGGTATTTTGCTTGTACATACGTCTGTGCACTACTTGCATGCCTGGTGCCTGAGGAGGAGGGAAGTGGATGTCAGATCCCTTGAAACTGGAGTTACAGATGGTTGTGAGATGTCTTGTGGTTGCTAGAGATTGAACCCGGGCCTCTAGAAGAGCAGCCAGTGCTCTTAACTGCTAAGTCATCTCTCCAGCCCCCTTACTTCTTCTTTTGTTGTATAAGAGGTTTCCTTTTGCCTTGTTGGTTTTCTTTTTTTAAGTATGTTTATTTTGTAAATAATGAACTCTTTTTAAATCAAAGACATCTGGTATTTTGGAGTGGGGAAATCCCTCTTCCCTGGGATCTGAGCCAGACCCAGGAGTCTCTGAGCCTGTCAGTCCTGGGTGCTGCTGGTTCTGCCTCAAACAGACCTCCCTCCTCACCTCTGTGTCACTACTCCAGCCTACCCCTCAGGACTGCTCGTGCCTATAATCTCCCAGCCAGCACAGTCCTTCACTTCTTAGCATGCAAATTACTGGGTTTTCTGGACTTTTGTTTAGACCTAGCTTTTCCCAAGCAGATCCAGAGAGCATACAGTTCACCAAACTGAAGCCCCCAAGTGAGACTGTCATTTCCAGATGCCTCAAGACACATAGTCTTAAATATTTAGATTATAAATGTTTGCCCCCTCTAGGCTTCCAGCCCTTCTCAAATGCACTAGATCATCCTTAAGGCCTTCCAGCATCCTGGGACTTCCCCAGGACTCACCTTCAATTACAATCTTTTAAAATGGATTTCAAAGTAAAAGAAGAAATAAACAGCCAGAAAGGATTTACAAAAAAATAATAATAATAATTTAATTCTAAAGAAGATCCCACATTTCTTTTCATCCTTGCCAACTGCATGGCATTGGCAGAGCTGGTCCTATGCAGAGTGCAAAAGTTCAGGCTTTCATGTCCCTATTTAGATAGAATCAGAAGTGTAACAAGACCCCAGATAATGTGTTTGCTCTGAGCCCCCAAGAGACATGCTGGAGTCTTACCATCAGCTTTAGAAAAGGTTTTTGTGTCTTCATTCTGGCCACAGTGGGTGACAGACACCAAGGGGACTCTGTCACCCAGTAGAGACTGCCAAGGTCAGCACAGTGGCATGAGCTAACACAGGTGTGAAGGCTGCAGAGGGTGGAGACTGGGGCCAAGTGGAGAGTTGACTTATTGCTTCCAAATGGAAATGCAGGGTCTGCCTTGCTATGTCAAGTGATTTGTCATTTTAGAATCACCCTGTGGGGTCAGATACCTATGTCAACTCCCTCAATGACAAAAAGCACCATCACATACTTTAAGGCAAGATGTGCCTGCATTTTCAAAAACCTAGAGAAAAAAATAAACTTGATGTGTTCCAAATACAAAGGGGAAAGAGGGTTTCATTGGCTGGTGAATCCTGGGAAAGGTGGGACAAAGCCTAGAAGGGGAGCTGGTGTGTTCACAGCTGAAGGGAGACATAGACCACCTGTCATTTATGGGTGAGCAAGAGAGAAACATGGGAAGCAGGGTGGAACCTTGCCTTGCTCTTCTTCCGTGACCTATCTCATGCTTATGTACCCATCTCTCTTCCTGTAAACTATAGTGTGTTTTGTATCCTGGAGGCCAAATCTATGAGAAACATAGGCTGACACTTTGAGCAATATCAAGTAAACAGTCACAACTGGCCACCATTACTGCCTCTCGCTCCTGCTCAATTCCAGCCCACACTGAATTCTTGCCTTGAGTTTCCCAGATTTCCCCTCAACGAATTCTTCAAATGAATTGGCACATGAAGATCTGTGTGGTGGTTACTCTTCTGGGGCCTCTCCCTACAAGATGTTTGAGCCTGCCCCAACCCAGCTTCAGGTGTTGTACCTGAAACCTTGCTTTCTTCACGGCTTGCTTTCTCCAATCAGTTCTACACTGAAGGTCCTGTGCATGCTGCACAGTTGCAAAGCAAAGCCCTTTATTTGTTCAGCAGATCTCTATCAGGTAGCTGCAGTGTCCTGGGAATTGAGACTTTTGGGGTACAGGTATGGATAAGATGCCTGACCCTAACAACATTTTTTTGCAGGCTCCTGGAGGAGCTGGATGTGTCACACAAGTACATTAATAAACAGGACAATGTTGGAGCCCAGCAAAGTTCACCAAGTGATGGAGTCAAAATGGAAGTGGTCATTTCAAGAACAATTCCAGCCACATTCTTAGGCAGAAGGGTTTTAAGTAACTCGCTTTGTCTGAAGGTTGGCGCCCTGGATACTTTGAACATGTATTTTCTTTCTTTTTTTTTTTTTTTTTTTTTTTTTGGTTTTTTTGAGACAGGGTTTCTCTGTGTAGCTTTGCGCCTTTCTTGGAACTCACTTGGTAGCCCAGGCTGGCCTCGAACTCACAGAGATCTGCCTGACTCTGCCTCCCGAGTGCTGGGATTAAAGGCGTGCGCCACCACCGCCCGGCGAACATGTATTTTCTTTTTAAATTTGCTTATTTGTCCATTTAAATATTTATCACACAAGTATATGTTAAGGCCAAAGATTCTTCTGCCCAGCACCAGGGAATTAGAGCTGAATGGACTTGGTTCCCACCTACATGAGAGGAAACTTCCCCATTTGATAGCAGAGATATCAGAACCAGATCCATGGAGGATCAGCTGGGAAATCAAGTGCCCCGATGGTGTCAACTGACATCTGAACAATCTTGAAGGCTGAATAGAAAATATCTAGCCTCCACTTCTGAGACAGCATGAGCAAATACACAGAGATGGACACTTCCCTCCAGGAGCTGCAGGAAATGCAGAGTGGCTGCAGAGTGGACTGTGAGACAGGGGATGCAGTGTGGCTGCAGAGTGCAGTGTGAGGCAGGGGATGCAGTGTGGCTGCAGAGTGGACTGTGAGGCAGGGGATGCAGTGTGGCTTCAGAGTGGGATGTGAGGCAGGGGATGCAGTGTGGCTTCAGAGTGGGATGTGAGGCAGGGGATGCAGTGTGGCTGCAGAGTGGGGTGTGAGGCAGGGGATGCAGTGTGGCTGCAGAGTGGACTGTGAGACAGGGGATGCAGTGTGGCTGCAGAGTGCAGTGTGAGGCAGGGGATGCAGTGTAGCTGCAGAGTGGACTGTGAGGCAGGGGATGCAGTGTGGCTGCAGAGTCCAGTGTGAGGCTGGGATACGTAGTGGCAGGATCTAGGCTTGTGGAATAGTTGGGTCAGATATTCAGCCTGAACTGTACAGAAGGAAGGAAGGGGTGGTATGGAGACAACTCTGGGTTCTGCCATCCTTGAGGGAAGCACCCACACATGTGCCAGAGCCATCCATTATCCACTCCTGGCCCCTGGTGGGCAGACATGCACATAACCAGCAGCACCAAACTGAAGGAACTGAGGGCACAACATGCAGAAATTGCACGTGTCTTCTGAAGGAGCAATTGGGTTGGTAAGGTCCTTTCTCAAGATTTAAAGGTCAAATCACAAGTTCAGGTCAGGGAAGAGTCTCCTCCACTCACCCTGCAGCAACACTGCCTCCCTCCCTGGCTGTCCATCTGTCTGTGGACTATCTGCCCCCACTCTTCTCCTGTCTCTATCTATTGGTATTTTTCCATAAGCTGCCCAGCATCTCAACTGCATGTATTTTTAACATGTGTACTTTGGTGAGTCATTAAAAAGTGGGTTTTAGGGAAATAAAGTTGTGGTCAACTTCGCAGCAGCCTGGAGAAGGGCCTAAAGAAGGTGGTCCTAAGGTGGAACAAGAGATCACCAGGGGGAGGGGCAAATGAAGGGCTGAGCTGAGAAAGTGATGGGGAAGATGGGTGAAAACAAGTCCTGGCATCCAGAATGTTCACACTCAGTGACTCACGGCGTGTGAAGGAGAGACGGGGAGACACTCTCTGAGGGAGTCTCCAGGGAAGGACCAGGTGCCCCGATAGTATCCACTGGGGAGATGAAAGTGGGCACAGGAAACCAGGGTTAGGAAGGAGTACATGAACTGCTCAACACATCATAGAAGAGGAAGACTGGAACTTTGGGTACGGAATCCAGGAAGCCATCATTGCTGAACCGGGAATCATAGATTAGCTCACCAGTCAGTAAGAGACTGAGATGCTGAGAACAGACATGAGCAGGGCACTCTAGAAATGGGATCCTATGAAAGAGCTGGGAAGGGGCTGATCTGAGACTACACCGTGAGGTTCAGAGATCATCTGAGGAGCCCATTGGATCAGAAGAGCAGGAGGGTCAGCAAGGTACAGACATTTACTGGTGACATTTCCAAAGCAATTTCAGAGAACTGGTGGAACAGAGCTGGGTAGCAATGGACTTGGAAGATGAGGAGGCAGAGACAGTATCTATGGCTAATTTTAAGCAGATTTTCTATTGGGAGGGGATCATGAAAGAAGAAAGTAGTTTTCTGCCCTGGCTGCTTATCTATCACCTGGGAGACATCTCAAAGCCCGCTGATGTCAGGGCTTAGAGGCAGCATACAGATTTTTTATTGCTTTGAGAGTCTGTCCAGGCATCTGATCTTAAAACCACTGGAGGTGGCACAGAGGTGGCTGCAGGAGCCGAGCATAACAAAGGCAAAGTAAGACATGGAGGGAGCATGGTGTTCAAACTGCTTTTCCTAAGTGCGAGATATTCTCCAGCATTGGAGACCATAATGGCAGCAGTAACAGGGCAGAAACGATGTAAAAGACCCTGCATGGGAGGAGGGGGTGCATTCATGGTACAGCTGGGGGGGGGTCTCTGTTTTTTCTCATTTGGCAAAGCCATGGAGAAGTTCCTAGAAGCAACTGAGCAGAGCTGGGGTTGAGGAATGGGGTTTAACCCAGAAAGGCGTGGAAGATGACATCCTGACCACAGGCCATCATCATCCAGGCCACCAAGAGCTGGAAGACTTCTCCTGGAGGCATGAGGCCCAAAATGTCCCTCTAGACTGCAAGGATATGGATTTGGGAAGAAATGAGAGCTTTCTCCATCTGGGTGGTAGTAGAGGGATTAAATTATTTGTTTGGCAGGGGACAGTTGTAATTCCCAGTTGTTGGGGAGACTCTTCTTTATAACAGACTCACCCAACCAGGACCAAGCTGCTTCAAGGGATAGATAGCTCCCATCATTCCAGAAGATCCTGTGTTGAGAGGGAAGAGGGGCTGAGGTACCCAGGAATCTGGAAGACTCAAAGCAATCACCTTCATTTGCCCACCTCTGAGGGAGGCCACGTGGTGTCCACTACATGGGCACTACCTCTCCACCAGCTTACCAAATTGCCTTGTTTTATTTAAAAGCCAAAGAGGAAAAACCAACCCCAGCCCAAGGAAGAAGCAATTTTGGCATTAAATAAAAGGAATGTTTTTATCCTGCAATGAAAGCGCTGTGATCTTGGAACACAATTTGCATAAACAGACAGTTTGGCTGTAAACAACCTCACCAGTAACTGGTATTTACATATAGAACAACTCAGTCAAAACCCAATTAAAGGCTCTGATGGATTGGGGACTGTCAAAACATTTAAAAGGCTTTACGGCAGCCCTGGCGATTTATACGCCTCAGTTGGACCAGGAGCTCCTGCTTGCTCCTCCCAGCTGCTCTTTTCCTTGCCTCAGCCTCCAACAGAGCCAGTGGTCCCCAGCACACCCCCAAGTCAGCAGCCTGGCCACCAGGTAGGGGAAAGAGTTCTTAGCTAGCTGCTGGCCTTGGGGACTTGGGAACGACCCAAGGACAAGCGAATACAGACCCGACTGTGGTATCTGGCTTGTCATACAGAAAGCAGGGATGAAAGTCCCGTGTGAAATTTGGGCACCAAAAGCTATCCAGGGGAGGCCTGGGAGATGACTCAATCTGTAAAGTTCTTACAAACACGGGGACCTGAGTTCAGCTCAGCAGTCCGCACATAAAAAGCCAAGTGTAATCCCAGCACTGGGAATGCAGAGACAGGAAGATCCATGGCACTAGACAGGCCAGCCACATCAGTGAGCCCCAGGTTCAGTGAGAGACTGTCTCGAAACAATAAGGCGAAAAGCAATCAAGCAAGACACCCAGCACTAATGCCTGGCCTTCCCACGTAGGCACAAATACACACACACACACACACACACACACACACACACACACACACACACACACAGAGAGAGAGTCATGGAGAGGACAGTCTGATGAGGATGCAGGCCATCACATTGGCTGAGGTTGGACTCAGTGGTCCCAGATGCCGATTCTCCTATGCTAATGGTTGGAGAGCAGGACAGGAGGGCAGGACTCCTTGCTCATGAACAAGAGCCAAAGACTGAACCTAGCACAAAAGCTAAGCCAATGTGCTGAGAAATCGGAGATAGCCTTGATGGGAGGAGATGACTTCTGAGACTCAAGGTTCATAGAGCCCAGTGAAAGTGGCCATCTAGAACAATGGGATCATTGGGACAAGGGCCTCTAAAGTGCTTGTGCTTCGGTATACCTGGGGCTAGGTAAGTCTGTAGGAAATTCAGGCTCACAGGAGTCAGGGAGTCAGGAGTTCAAGGGCAGAGGCCTGCTTCCTGGTGCTGGAAAGGCTGCAGAAACTCTCCCCCCACCCACATCCCCACCGTTAATGGTGTCTAAGGGAAGAAATTCTGTGGGTTTTTATGCTGAGAACTGCATCTGGCACCCTTGTGGCCAAGCAACATGAAGCAAGCTTTGATGTACAGGTAGAAGAATATGAAAGTGGGAAGAGAAAATAAAAACATGAAAAGCAAAAAAGAGGAAAGGAGAGAGAAAACAAGGAGAGAATGATGGGGGGGAAAGTGAGTTCCAGAACCTTCCAAGAGCTATATCCTTAGGCCCCAGTGAGGTGCCACTGATTCCCCAGCAGTCACTGGTGCTACGCTTCTGACTTCTAGTCTAGGAACACTGAAAGGCAAGAGTCTGCTCTCCACACCCCTGACTCTTCCCAGCAATTCCATCTGTCTAGAGCAGCGGTTCTCAGCCTTCCTAATGCTGCAACCCTTTAATACAGTTCCTCATGTTGTGGTGACCCCCCCCCCCCGATAAGGTTATTTCGTTGCTACTTCATAACTGTGATTTTTCTACTGTTACGGATCATAATGTAAATATCTGATGAAAAGGATATCTGATATGTAACCCCTATGAAAGGGTTGTTCAACCCCCAGTGACCCACAGGTTGAGAACTACTGGTCTAGTTTTACTCCTGTGGACTTTGAGACCTTTCACACACACACCCCAGAAGTTAGAAATGGAGTGTCTACTGTGTCCCAGGTGTTATGCTGAGCAGTCTCCTGTCCTACTGATCTCTCTTGCAAACAACACAATCACCATAACCTCACATTCACCTGTTGATAGGAAGCGGGGTGGGGGCTGATGTGAGAACACTAATTCCAGGACCTCACGGTTGTCAGTGAACAGACATCACTTTCACGTCATGACAAAAAGTCCCTAACCATTGAGCACTGGCCATGTTCCCAGCACAGGACTCACAACCTTTTAATTCTGTTATCTCCACTTCACAATAAAGAAACTGAGGCTCAGGGAATCAAGGGAAGTAGTAGAAGCAGGAGTCTGTTGGAACCCCAGGCCCGAGACACCAGAGCAGGGTCTTTCACGTCTCATCATGAGTCACTGAGTCAGAAAGGGTCAGGCTCCTGGGGCTGGGGATGCCGCACGGTGGTGGAATGCATGTCTGTGCTGTACAAGCGAAGCATGGAGATGCAGGTTTATAATTACAGGTTTATAATAATGACTGGGGAGGGCAGGAGGATCAGCAGTTCAAAATCACCCTTGGTTACACAGTGACTTCAAGGCCATCCTGGGAGGGGTCATACCCTGTCCCACAAATAAATAATAATAAAGTGTCTCGCTTCCACCGGCGGCATCTCAGTCTAATGGGATACAGGAAAAACATGTTGCCTCTGAATGTCACTGCCAAACCACAGCTTCCTTTCCTCCCCGACTTGCATCCCTGCCAAGTTCACTATGGGTCTGACCTCCAAGTCACCCAGTAAGACAAAGTGGGACCTAAAAGAACGGAGGCTCCTAAAGAATGCAGAGGAGGTCCTTACTCATCCGCCTTCATACACATCCAACTAATCATTCTCCCTTAGGATGCCTTTGTCAGAGTGTTTTATCACGGCGGCAGGAATGAAGAGAAGACGGTCGCTAATCATGACAGTAGCAATGACAGTTGTTACAACAGCCACACAGGCTCTCTGTTTCATGGACCTGAAAGGCACAGCTACTGGCTAGAGACTAGCCTATGTCTCGTGCTTGCTGTTGGATCGCAGCCTCCCCTTGATTCTCTGCCCTCTCCATTGCCTTCAGCTCTTCAGGAGGCCTCCACCAGGCCTGGACTTGCACTTATGCCCTCATTATTTCAAGCCCAGATGGAGTGGCTTTGCATTGGACTGGTCAGGAGGACACTCCATCGGTACACCCCACACCTGCATTGCATTCCTGAAACTAGGGAGGAACACGAGCACCCCTGCCTCGACTTTACCAGTTGAGAATTGAGATGGGGTGATTTTCTCAAAGAAAAACATTGTCCTGAAAGAATACTTGAATAAAGCACATAATGATGGAAAGGGTCTGGGGGAACGGTCTGTTGTAGCAGAAAGGGGGTGGAGACAGGAGCATGAGGCAACTGGTCTCACTGCATCCACAGTGGGCCAGCAGGAAGAAATGGAGGCTGGTGCTCTGCTCACTTCCTCCTTTTTATTCAGCGCGACACTCCAGCCTATGGATTGGTGCTGCCCTCATTCAAGCAGCATCTTCTCTGCTCAACTAAACCTTTCTGGAAACACCCCTCATAGTGATACCCACAGGCGTGTTTCCATGGTGATTCCAAATCCTGTCAAGTTAACAATGAAGATTAACAATCACAAACAATATGGTATTGAACACACCAAGGGCTGAAGGTCATTATCAAACTGGAATCAAACAAAAAGGTCTGGACAGCTCACATCCCTCGGCCTGATCAGTCCTGTGGTTTTGGCCCTATAAAGAACTTGACCCCGAATCCCACCCCACCCCCTAAATGCATCTGTTGCAAAGAGCTCTGCACTGCTCACCTGGCCTGCTGCAGCTCAAACCTTGCTGGGCTTCATGCCTTCCCACCTTCCACTGTCCTGTAGTGTTATGCCCAGATTTTGGGGACCCCCAAAAGATCACCACGGGGACCAAATCCCATATGTACAAACAAAGAGCCTTTATTTTCAAACTCAGAGCTTGGGCTCAGGACAGGGAGCCCAGAGCCCAGGCAGGGTGTTTTTTGTTTTTGTTTTTTAATCACAGCAGAGGTTGGGGTGAGGGGATTTCCAGTGTTCAGGACCCTGATGGGCTGACATTTGTCTAGGATATAGGGAATGTTTGGAACATCAGGTAAGTATTTCCTCTTAGATGTAGGTCCCACTGGATGGGTCAGCTTATGGCTTTTCCTGGGTCCAGGTGTTGCCTGCCAGAAGCTGTGTCTGGTCCTCTAAGCCTGTCATGGCACCTGTGTGGTCAAGCTGTTTTGGGGACCCCCTTTCCTTGCCCCACCTCCAGATTAATCTTGCATTCCAGTGTATTCAGAAAGCCACATGGTCCAGTGGTGTTGAACTTGGCTGGCATTCTGCCTCATGAATCTGAAGGCCAAGTGCAGGAACTGTTCCTCTGTCTGCTCTGGATTCCCTCGTGGTGAGCACGCTTCCACACCCCCTCTACAGTACCAGGCCATCAAGGCTGTTCACATATTTCTTTCTCAGGAAAACTCAAAAGAAATGAAAGAATATATTCCAGCCTCAAGTGTGGAATCTTCATTCTACCAGGCCATAAAACATCATGTTCATATTATAATTTCAATCCAGGGAGAGGATTTGCCGTGAGAGCACCGAGATGCATACAAATTGCCTTTCTAAACCTCTGGCTACAATAAGCAGACTTCAGAAGCTGACAGTTTACTTGACAAATACCTAATAAAGCTTAAATAATTATTGAAAGCAGACAAATGGGAGAGTAGAATGGGAAGAGATGCCATGGGGATAAATCACAGGGAAGGAGGCAGAGCCCCAGCAATGCACAGAAGGCAGGCCCGGGAAACAGAAGTCAGAGGCCAGATGTGGATGGTAGAGTTGTCAGTAACCCGGGCGGGAGGCTGGTGTGGAGCGGCTTTCCTGTGGGACCATTCACTAATTACCATGTGAGCTTCCTGGGCTTTTTAAAAAGAGCCCATAGAAACT
Source organism: Peromyscus leucopus (assembly GCF_004664715.2). Classification (NCBI taxonomy): domain Eukaryota; kingdom Metazoa; phylum Chordata; class Mammalia; order Rodentia; family Cricetidae; genus Peromyscus; species Peromyscus leucopus. The sequence continues at coordinate 79,685,107 of NC_051063.1, read as the reverse complement.
GTATTCTCCAGGGAGAACACCATCCGCCATGCCCCCGTCTGACGAGGACCTCCCACAATAGCACCACCATCTACGGACAGAGCATGAGCTGTGGAAATATTTCTTTTAATTTTTATTTTGCTCTGTTACTCTCTCTCATCTGCCTCCGACTCCCACTGATCCACAACCTCCTCCAAACTTGATCCCTAGTGCTTTCATATCTTTTTTTTTTTTTCAACGATCCAGTGAATTACATTGGGATCGCTTGCGGGAGGATGGGTGAGGAATTGCTTACAAGAAAATGAATATTGTGGGGGTCCCTGCAAGTTGGCAGGGAACTGATCCTCAGGAGGCTAAGAATGACACTAGGTGCAGTGTGACTTAGCCGGTGCCAGATCAAAAACTTCTGGAGTCTGACCAAGCAGTTTGTTTTTCTTACACATTTGAATGCAATAAATCTTTGGGGGAAAGTTTCCACTGGACAATTATGACAGCAAAGCTTTAGGCATGGCTGCATCACGCCCCCCCCGCCCCCCGGCCCCCCGCCCCGGCAAAGTACCTATAGCAAAGCACCTGTGGCTTTGCCATGAGAATGAGTTCTTATTGACAGAGAAACAGTGTTCAGGATAAGAGCCTGGGGAGGCAGGGTTTGTAATAAGCATAAAGATGGATTCTGTTGACTGATAGACAAAGCTCAGAATAGGGCCTAAACAATGCTCAGGATTTGGATTTGAGGAGGGAGATATAAATATACATCCCCCAGCCTCTTTAAGCAAATGCTGAACCTTCATTTCTTGGAAAGGTTAGACCCCTTGCTGTTCTAACAAAGTGGTTTCAGCCTGTTGAGATAGAATCTGTCTGCTTCTCTGCCTCATTTTTCTTACACCATCCTCATGACTCACAAGTCCAGACCCCTCCCAAACCAAATAAAACCCCTGCTGTCCTCTGTGAGGGCAGCCTGACTCTGCCACAGGTCACCCCTCTCCTGGTGAAGTGTCTGCCTCAGACTCCACATGCAGTTTCTTTTTCTAACTCTATGGTAACTAGAACAATGTCCCCTCATGTCCTGTATCAGAATGACAGTGGCAGAGGCCGGGGTTTGATGTTTTTAAAGTCACCCGATCAAATATGGCTTTGTTATTACACCAAATAAATGTTCATAAAAGATGCCTCTGTGTCCACTTTGCATCATTCTTCCCTTCCGGCCATGCTTCTGATGTTTCACTCACCCTATTATCTTTATCTACCAGGAGAACAATCTGTCTCCAGAGCAGCCTGTGAATTACAGGTGCACAGAGCTCACCTGATGAACACGGTCTAGGATGCGTTGGCCTACGATGTGTTGGCAGCAGCACGTGAGCCCCACAGTCAATGAGGGAATTAGCTTCTCTGAACGATTGGCACAAAAGAAAGAAATTTCCAGTGTCCCTCCAACCAAGCCTGGCTATTGTCACCTCTGGCACTGGAAGTGATTAATGCACGTGTGAATTGATTCCTGCGATTATGCACGAGACCATTTTTCCCCTTTATGGATCCCTGACACTGAACTCACTCAATGGGTTTTATTTGCATCGATCACATTTTATGGTATGATTAAATTTGTATGGGAGAGAACCAATTAGTTTTGTTTTACACTTATTGAATGCATTTTAGAGTCAGACAGATTAACTCTCCACACTTAGGGTGATTTATCCAGTGGCTACTCAGGGTCTCATCCCCAGCCAGCATGGGTGCTCCTGGCTGATAAGAGCTGGAACCTCCAAGAAATGGAGCAGGTGCAGAGAAAGAACTATGATACCCAGAGTCCTGTGGAGCTGGCAAGGCTTCTTTCAAGAATGTAAATAGAACAGTTTTAGCACCAAGTGAATTTTGGGAGCTGATATAGCTTAATTTGAAGATGAAATGCATTCTAGGCTATGCAGAGAACAATGGAGTAGCACTCAGCTCTAAACCCACCCCCAGCTCTTTTCCTCTCCTGACTGACACCCATTCATTTTCTTTGAGCCTTAACAGAGATGATAATATGAGAGCTGAGGAGGAGGAGGAGGAGGAGGAGGAGGAGGAGGAGGAGGAGGAGGAGGAAGAGGAGGGTACAGTGAGAAGAAGGGGTAGGAAGGAGAGGGAGGGGGAGGAGGAAAAGTGAAGGGGGACGGGGAGGGGTGGAGGAGGAAGGAAGAGGGGCAGATCTTCCAACTAGATGCTTTGTTCTCAGGATAATTTGTGAACTATAAAGTACCACCAGTAATAGTTTTCCTCTACAATCCTAACAGAAGCTGCCTAGTACTATGTAACCAAGAGTCACTGTAAATCCCAAGTCCTGGATGGGAATCTATGTTGTTTCCGGCTGGGTGGCATTTTGGGTCTCACCAAAGCTCTCAGAACCTAAGACGCTTCACTGCAAAGTGAGGGGGTTACCGTAGATCCTCTGTGCACCTCAGACAGCCCTGTCACCCTCACAAATCAAGAGCTCCCCTCTTCTTCATCCCGTGCAGTGTCCCTGATCAATCTTCCAGGCCAAAAGACAGCAGGCAGGGCTGCATAAACAACACCGATAAGCTGTGAGCCTGAGATCAAGGCTTTGGCATGAAGCACTTAGAAGCTGCTTTTGCTCTGGTCAGTCCTTACCTGGGCCCACGAGAAAGACTGAACACAGGACAGAGGCTGTTATCTCTGTCTTCTGTCTCAGTCTGTGCTTCAGCTCACAGCACAGACATAAGTCATTGTCCCTAACCTTTCCTCATGAGACACGCTGAATTCCAAGAAAAGTAAAATTTCAGGTCAGACCCCCCTGCCCCCACAGAAAGGACAATTTCCATGAGAGTAAGGTGGACCCCTCCACTGAGACAGATCCACAACTGCCTTATGACTTACACAACTAAACGACTTAGCAGACTCAGCAGGAGAGGCTGGTGCTGAGACAAAGATGGATCCATGATGGACAGGGCCACATCTGGACCAGGACTGCTTAGTTATACATACCTTCTGCTGTCTGTTTAAACCTAGACCTCATGTCAGAACCCCAAAGGTAGATTAAGGATCAATGGCCCCTTTCATCTGTTCCTTTTCTTCAAAGATGTCACACAGAATAATTGTTCCCCTGTCCTCCATCATCACTTCTTTCTTTCACTGGCATGCTGAGGTTGGCTGAGCCAATCTCATTTGAGGCTGCAGGAGTCCAGGCTTAGACAGGAACATCCCTGGTGACAAGCAGGATGTGTTTCTTCTGAGGTGGCCTGCAGGTGGCCACCTTATCGATGGATTCTGCAATGGTTCTGTTCCCACTAGACCTTCAAAATCCCTCCTTTAAAGTACCAGAGCCATATTAGATTGGCCACTGTAGGGGCCTTGTCTTAATTCAGTTCTTTATGGCCCTATCTGTAAATGCATCTCAAGTTGCACCAGGCACTGAAGGTTTCCTCCTTAGTGAATATTGGGATCCTAGACCTCATCTAACAACACATCACATTTTATTACATACTTATTTTCAGTCATGAACTCCATAGTTTGAGTTTTCTTTTACAATTCAAATTTTATTTTCCTGTCTTAGATTAACATTCTTGTTTCATCTCTTTGTCTTTAAGTTATTTGACCACAGTTATAGTTATTCTTTTGGATTCTTCATTAGAGAGTTCTTCCAAAGTCATTTCCAATACAGTGTATTACTATGGGATTTGCTTCTTTCAACAGAGGTGTTTATGGTGTTCGGGAGGAAGCAGGGTTGGGATATCAATTTTCTGTCTTTGCCTGGTGTGCAGGGCTGCAGCCTCTACCCCGGGTCTTTAGCTTGTCAGTTACAGTGTGTTAGGTGCCTTCAGTATCTTGGTCAAGAAAGTTAGAACCAGTTCCTGATGGCAGTGTAGACTGGCCCTTGGTCTTGAGACTAGATAAACAATGGGAGGGACCTAATTGGCAGGGCTGTGGTTAGTCTTCAAGGGAAGAAGGCCCCCATGTCCAAACCATGTGTGCTGACTGGAGATTTTCTTGTGGAGAGTGGACTGAGAGCTGACAAGTCCCAAAGGGAGCAATATAGGCTAGGAGGAGGTAGCAGTCACTGGCTAGTAGGTGACTGAGATAGATAAGTTGTGCAGGTAGATTAGCTGTGTCTCCATGCCATGTGGGAGGCAAGAGCTAGACATGAATTATTTTAGCATGTTTATATCATGGAACATTATTTTTTTAATGATTTATTTTTATTGATGAAATTATTAAGGCCACTCCACGTAGTTAAAAGGGAAGTTTATTTGGTGGCGTAACTTACAAGTGAAGGGATAGGTAGGTTGCAGGGTATGGAAAAGGTGTATCGCAGTCCGGCAGTGTTCTCTGCTTGGTCTACCTCCAGCATCCAGGGTCCAGGAACCAAGAGAGCCCCTGCATCCGGAACTCGGGTCTTCAGCGTCCTCTCTCAGCCCCACCTTGTAGGCATGACCATTACCGAAGCCTCAATGGGGGTTAGAACTTCCAGGTCAAAGCTGGAATGGCTACCCACTACATATTTTTATTATATATACATTAGTGTTCTGCCTGTATGTATATCTATACAAGGGGGTTAGATTCCCTGGAACTAGAATTATAGTTATGAGCTGTCATGTGGGTGCTGGGAATTGAACTTGGGTCCTTCAGGAGAGCAGTCAGTGCTCTTAACCACTGAGTCATCTCTCCAGCTCCTGGAATGTTATTCTTTCTTCAACTGTGACAGATAGTTTTCTGGGTAGAGTAGTCTAGGTTGGCATCTGTGGTCTTTTAGAAACTGAAGTACTTTGCTACTGGCTCTTCTGGTTTGATGGTTAATCATCATTGTCAACTTGACCACATCTGGAATCAACCAAACCCAACCAACTTGGCACATCTTTGAGGGATTTTTTCTTGATTGGATCATTTGAGATAAGAAGACCCACCCTAAATCTGCATATTTTGAGGTCAGAAAGACCCACCTAAACCCAGGCAAAACCTTCTGGTGGTAGTCTATTTAAAAGGACACAGAAGAAGGAAGCTTTTGCTTTTTCCCTGCTCACCTGACAAGTTCTATCCTGAAGCTAAGGCATTCCTTCACTGGTATTAGAACCTATGTACTATAGACCAACATATTTTGAAGACCAGCTGGGACATCCAGCCCCATGGACTGAACAACTACTAGATTCTTAGACTTTTCATCAGGAGACAGCCTTTGTTGGACTAGCTGAACCACAACCTGTAAGCTACTTTAACAAAATTCTCCATATATATAAAATATATATGCCTATATATTATATAATATTATATAAAATTATATATATATATATATATATTATATATAAAGGAACACAGTGCCTATGTGTTCCTTTCATGGGTTTTCCTTTTTTACAGTCTTCATATCCTTTGCTCGTCTGATCCAACAGTTCTACTTTACTTTCAAATTCTGATGGTCTATCTTCTACTTGATGCTCTCCCCTGAGTCTTCTTATTTAGCTATTTAGTTTTTCGGGTCTATCTTAATTTCAACTTGATTCCTCTTCAATATTTCTGTGTCTTTACTGAACTCAGTTTTCAAATCTTGAATGGTCTTCATTTTATTCACCCTTATGTTCGTATTTCCTTAGTTGTCACTCATTGATATCCCTTTAAGTTCATTGAACTGTTTGTTTGTGTCTCCTTTAAATTTCTTGAATTACTTAATGAAGTATATGATTGTTCTTTTAAATTCTGTGTCTTGGGGTTCATCTAGGTCATTCTTATTGGAGAATATTGCTATAGGATAATCGATTTAGATGGGGAGACATATACTGACTTTCAGATTGTTTGTGGTTTCACAATGGCACAGGGCATGGGACATCTTTTGTTGTTTGTGTGTCTGATGTGAAATTCTTGACTGTCTTGTTAAGTAGAAGTTTGGGGAGATTGTTGTTGTTGTTGTCCGAGCTTGATTGATTTCAAGTCAGGTATAAGGACTTAATAGGTCAATCCACCAGACAGACAATGTTGATTCTGGATTGGACAACAGGGTTGACTTCAATTCAGTGGTAAGAAAAAGAAAAAAAGTATGTGAATGGGGAAAAAAATGGCTTGACCTTCTTAGGCTGGTGTGTAGGTTGCATTACTCAATGCCTGGGAATGTGAGGATGGGGTGGCTGGGCCAGGGTCCTGAGTACTCACCAGGTTAAGCAAGCCTACAGGTTGTATCACCAGGCGAGGATCAGAGATTGGATATGTCATGAGTGGGCTGCCATCAGGCAGACTCGCCAGACTGTACCACTATACTGAATATGCAACACAGGCTAGGTCTGGGGATTGGAAAAGGTAGAGGAGAGCTAGCATCCAGAGAACTCACTAAAATGGCATGGAGCATAGAATGTATGACCCAGGCTAGGCCTAGAGGTCAGATATTTTGGAACTGGTTTGTTCTAATGAAGAATGGAAACATATCTTGAGGTCTTTAAGTATACAGATGGGTAATAAGCTGGATATCCTTGTGGCAGAGTAGCTTCCATCACTTAAATGAATTCATTAGCTCAGCATGCAACTAAATGAATATCTCAAAAATGTGTGTGTGTGTGTGTGTGTGTGTGTGTGTGTGTGTGTGTGTGTGTGTTAGTGCTTCAGCCTGTTGGTGGAGCCATGCCATAGTCCGGTGTCGGGGTGTAGCTGGAGGGAGCGGTTACTGAGGATGTGCCTTGAGAGTGTATTTTGCTCCAAGTCTCCTGTACACCTTGCTTTCCACAGCTCTGACCCACCACATGCCTCCTGCTGTGATGTCCTGTGCCTCACCTTGGGCACCAAAGCAATGGAGCCAGCCTGCCATGGACTAGACCTAAGAGTCCAAATGAACTTTTCCCTCTTTCAAGCTATTTCTCTCTGGTATTTTGTCACAACAGGAAAGTGACTAATCCAAAGCGTGAAGTAAATAGGACAGATGTCAGCATCTATAGCATCTTTACAGGAAGCGCATAGTTGAGTGTTACATTTTCTGACCCTCTCTAATCTTTGAAATATATGTTCATTTTTTTGTGTTTAAGTGAATGGGGGCAGAATTATTATCTTTAACTAAAGTGACATTAGTCTCCCTATATTTGTCCTAGCTGGGACCAGCTGGAATAAATTCTCTTCCCCTCTGACACCACGCTTTCTTAGACAGTGGAAATGTGCCAAATGGCCTCCCTGTCACTTTGTGGCTGTCACCATCCAAGGGCCTGTATTCTGGCTGACTTGCACTCAGACATACAGCCCCCGTTCTCTGACCCTCCTATCACTGAGTTATTCAATATTTGCAGAATGCCTGCTGTGTAAATACCAGTATTCTTGTCCTCTGATCTCATTGTCTAGGGAGAGAAGCAGATCCATAAGTAGATACAGCACACTGTCTTCAATGAAGAGTGTGCACAAAGAACCGTAAACCCAAGAGAATGTGGTGAAGAGAGGCTGGGGGTTGAAGATCATCACATGGAAAGATGAACCCTCAGCTGCCTTTGTTTTTTTGAGACACAGTCTCATTATGTAGCTCTGGCTGTCCTGGAATGCGCATAGAACAGGATTGTATTAAAAGTATGTACCACTATGCCCAGTATCCTCAGCTACCTTTAAATGAGGATTAGGGCAATTCCTGGAGGAGAAAGCAGGACAAGGAACCAAGTAGAGGAACCACAGCCTGGAAATGAATGAGTCATTGATGAATAGGGGATCGTGTATGGGATAACAATAGAGGGGGACAAGCCATGGGACATTATAAGAGGATGCCTAAAGATGTTACCCATGCTGCTGTCTTTACCCTTGTGACTCTGGTCCAGACTTATTAATAGCAACTGCTGCAGATCTGTGAGTATGAGGGCCTGCAGGGAGGGCTGTGAGGCACATCTCAAGGAGATAACTAATCCTCCCTTCCTAACAACTCCTCCTGGGTGTCAAGCTTCTCTTCACCTTCTGGCTTTAGAATGTTCTCTCAGTGTTGGAAAGCAGTATTTTCTTCTCATCCTAGAGGTGAGCAGCTACACAGACGTTAGCCAGCTCAGAGGCTATTGAGGATTGCCAACATTGGACCTTGCCTTCTATCCTAGTTAGGGTTTCTATTTATGTGAAAAGACACCATGACCGTGGCAACTCTTACAAAGGAAACATTTAATTGAGGTGGCTCATTTACAGTTTCAGAGGTTCAATCAATTATCATCATGGTGGGGAGCCGGCCACATTCAGGCAGATGTGGGCTAAGAGTCCTTACATCTTGACTCAGAGGCAACAGGAAGTCGACTGGCACACTGGGTGGTATCCTGAGTATATCAAATCTCAAACCCCCCCACACACACACAGTGACACACTTCCTCCAACAAGGCCATACCCACTCCAACAAAGCCACACCTCCTATTAGTGCCACTCCCTATGAGCTTATGGGATTATGGGGTCCAATTACATTCAAACTACCATACCTTCCTATGAAAAGATGGGGGTAGGAGGCCTTGCTGCAGCCCATTGAAAGGATACTACTTCCTCCCAGTTCTATCTCTGGCCTTGGATAGGGACATGACATCTAATCTCTCCCCAATATTAAAATATCACATACTTATGTTTTTTTCCCTTAAAGGTTGAGGCAACAGAGTCTGTCTATCACCTGGCAAGGAAGCCAGTCCTTGAGAAAACTGATTCACCTGAGAACATGCTGAAATAGGTTTGCAGCAAAAGAGTATTTTGGCAATTGGGGCCAAGGAATACCACAAAAATCACACCATGCAATAAACCTCACACAAGTGATTTACTGGGAAGAGGGAGATGCAAAATGGCTGCTCCTGAGCAGGGATGGAGACAGTGGCAGGCTGGGCTGTGAATGCAGGTTTTATAGGAGGTATGGAGCATGCACATAGGGAAAATACGCAACAGTGTTGCATTGGTCATTAGCCATGGTGGGGCATTGGCGCCAAGACACTGAAGGCAAGGTGGGAGATGGGGAGCTCCAAGGATCCTGGCTCTGGACTGTGGGCAAAGGACTTTGGGTTGTTCTTGGTATGCCTAACACATAATTAGATAATGTGCTTATCCTTCCCAGGAGCATCTACCTCCCCTTAGGCAGGTGATTACAGATCTCCACAACTAAGCCCTTCCTACTTTCCAAGTTCTAACTCAAAAGCACATTTCCTTTCCCCATTTTTATCTTTTCTTTGGTCCTAAGGACACTTGCCTTAGTACCCAGGGGTTTTCCATTTCCTCTGAAAACTTCTAACCTCATTTTACAGTTGCCTGTAAACCTCTGTTGACTCTAATTCAAAAGGAATGATTTTCTTTTCACCATCCCCCTTCACCTGGCAGCTGCTGGCATACACAGCTTGCCTGGCTTTTGGCTTTTCTCTCAAACACCAATGAAATGGTCATAGAGCTTCCTTCTGAGTCTTTTTTTTTTTTTTAATTTTTAATCAATGAAACTAAGAACAAGCAGGAGGGAACCCTGATTCACCAGTAACATGGCTTTTGCTAGATTCTTTGTTTGAGGCATGAAGGATCCAGATGCATCACAGGACACCCTGAGACACCCCTTCAATAACAGCAAAAGGTCTTGGCCCCATCCGGGCTTCCCTTGCTAAAGGAATAGTGAATTAATTTTCCCATTAATTAATTAATGTGTTTTTCCTTACCAGAATCACCCCCCACCACTCCCCCAGCACAGTCCCTATGAACCACCATCACCATGAGGCTCAGCTTGTCCACCCACCTTTCTGAGGCTATAATCAGAAAGGTGCAAGTTTTCTTTGTCCTTTCCTGAGGACACTAGGAGCCCCAAGGGACTCTGGTTTCCCTGGTGTCTTCTGGTGACACCAGAAGGACTCGTCCAATCCAGGGAACACTTGCCTTCTCGGATTTTGTCAGCGGGTGGTTGTTACTAAAACTCCTTCCCTGGGAGAATGAGCACTGGTCACCCCTCCTCCTGATGTTCCAGAGGCATGATTCCGCCAAAATTCACCCCTGGGAACTAATGAGTTTATTAGGCTTCCTTACAGAGCAATGGGTGAGGGGTTAGGAACAGAAGCATGGGTGGCCTTAAAGCAGCCACCCTGAAGGTCTCTACCCAACTTGTATGATGGCCTCCCCATGGCTGTGTACAGTAAACCTGCTCTCTTCTTTCTTCTCCACGTATAGTCCCTAGCCTCTCCCTGACAACCATATGCCAGTAGGGCAGAATTGCATACAACTGGTTGGGAGGGGTAGGTGGCTTCTCAGATGAGGATTCCATGGCTCCTCCCTACACCCCCCGCCGCCGCTGCCACTTCTATGAGCAGAGGTTACATAGTCAACAGTCCCAGCTGTGGTGATCTTTTTTTATTATTGTTATTAAGAATAAAATTTTTATTCATTTTACATACCAATTGAAGATCCCCCTTTATTCATTTTACATAACAATCAAAGATCCCCCTCTTCCCTCCTCTCTCCCCTCCAACCTCTCCCCCCCAACCCACTCCCATTCCCTCCTACAAGAAGGTAAGGCCTCCCATGGGGAGGTACATTTAGCAGAGGCAGGTCCAAGCCCTTCCCCTGCCTCAAGGCCGTGCGAGGTGTCCCATCATAGGTAGTGGGCTCCAAAAAGCCTGCTCATGCATGCACTGTGGTGATCTTTTGCAAGCAGAGCCATGAGAACTCCTTCCTGAAGATGGTGTCAATCTAACTTGGAGGACAGTGCTAGTCAACAGTGGTACTTCCACACGTTTTGTGGTAGCACTCACCCAATCCTACGACCCTAAGGAGTGATTGCTGTGCATCTCCTGCCGTGTGACGCTTCTTTCCAGTGTGAAGGTCATGAGGTCCAAAGACTGTGTGTGTGATGCATCTCCTACACACCCGATTATTAACACACCTCGAGCCTGAGCCTCCCATTTCTAGTCCCAATGGAGTCTCTATCACAGCTATGTTTCAAAAAATGTGTTTATCACCCTACAGGCATGTAAGGAGCAGGAGATGACTCAGGGTATAGGATGAAAAGGACCAGACTGTTCCATCATTGGAGACCAATCCGCTCCTTCTCCCAGAAAACCAAGCTGAGGTCCAGGCCTGGGTTTTAAGAAAGAAAATAATAATAATAACAACAACTTGCTAGAATCTGGGTTTTCCCTATGTGGTACCAGGCCTTTGCCAGGTGCTGGGGGTGGGCAGGATGCTCTGATATGTTAATCATGGTTCCTTCTTTCTCTTTTCATGCCCAGAAATTCCTGTTGCCCCAAAATTCTTCCCTGAGTCACCAAGGGGCTGGGGGACGGGGTCACCATGCTGACTCAGAGAAACAGTGTCTCATTTCTGAACCCCCAAATCCAAAAGAATCCCAGTACTCTAGGTGAAGGCAAGATGAGGTGATCCTTTCTCAGAATTCCTGCTTCAAAGCACATGAAGACACATTCGCCCCACAAGGCTTTGGGGAGGGCAATGAAAAGGCAAGGAAGTTTGCTTTGTTGAGTCAATAGGAAGGGTCTGTGTGCCCTTCTCCCAAGGCCAAGGACAGGGTAGGGATTGGAGAAAATGAGTTCTGGAGCGTATGTGAAACTCAATAATAGAGTCTTCCATCTTGGGACTTCAGTCTCCAAATATGTCAGGACCCCCAAATCTCCCACTACAAGCAAGAGTTGGGACAGAAAAGTGGCCTGTGTGCAGCTGTGGAGGGGGCCCTGAGACGGACTCACAGAGTGGGTCCAGATGGAGGAGGCAGGAAGGCCATGTAAACTAAAACAAGCCTAGTTGTTGTACAGGGAGAAAAAGCAGCAGTCCGGATGGATTGAGAGCTGGAGAGGGATCCTGAGTATTTGGCAGGGCAACCAAGGGAGACAGACATCAATACCATGACCAATACCATGCCTGGATTAGGGTAACAGCCTGTGCCCCACAAGCCAGGCAAGGAAACCCATCCTCAATAAGCTGATTAAAACAAATTAATAGTAAAAAGCAGATAAAGGAGATTATTCAACATGGCCACATGAGGAAGAGGGAGAAAGATGTGCAGTCACCTCTCCAAATCCATTTACAGGTTCTTAACTAGGCAGCCGAAAGCAAGATGTGGTACTACTCACCAGCGTCTCAGCTCCAAGTCGCTCTTGCAAGGGAGTCTAAGAAGCTATCAAAGTCTGGGAGGCAAGCTCCTCCTCCTCCAAAGTCCTCCAGGACTTCAACCTTTTCAGTAACAACCTGATAAATCCACTCAGCAGCTAGAGGGAGGCCAAGCCACCAAAAGGAGAGATGATCTTCCTTCTCACACACCCTTTTTTATCTGGTCTCCTCCCAGAAGGCACTGCCCACGCCACCCTCCACATGTCAATCAAGGACATCATCAGGACAGTCCTTCAGGCAAAGGTCCCTACTCAGGTGGTTCTAATTTGTAGCAAGTTGACATTAAAACCAACCATAATAGTCTGCAAAGGGAGACCTGTATCTACCCTATAACCAGGGCCACCCTTTCTGCTACCCCCACCCTTGGGACCTCAAATCCCACTTTTCCAGCATACATATGAAATGGATAGCCATACTTAGTGGCAGCTGGATTTCCGGGTAGATGGATATTCTCACAGCCTCCAGGGGCTGGGCTCTCTTGTCTGCCTGTGACAATGACAAATGGTACCAACACAGCAGGCATCAGAAGTATAGGACCCAGGAGGGTCCTGGAAGAGGGTCCTCTGTAGCTGTAGGGCCACTGGCTGCCCCAGCTTGCTGGAGATTGAATGCACCTGTCATGGGTAGAGCTGATGCAGATGTGAACTCCTTTGTTATAGGTAGATCTGAGTCCAGAGGGCAGGTGCCTGCTGAGCTTTCCAGGTTCTTGTGTCCCAGAACAAAGAACTGGACCAGGGACAGAGATAATTACAGAAACAGAAGCAGTTTATTAAAGAAGAGGAAGGTGTCCCTGAGAATGGATGTGGTCTAGGGAGCTGGAACAGGTCTGAGACTCAGGGGCCCCAGACCAGTGCCATGACTCCACAAAGGTCATTTACACAGCATCTTCCTTCTCCCACATTTGGAGAGCTGGGGCTCTTTTCCAGAACATTCTTTTTTGTTTCATGTAGCCCTGCTGGGGAAGGCCTTCCAGTCTTTCTGTCAACTAGTCTATTTGCTTTTAATTTTTGTTTTTTATTAACATATGAAGAATTGAGTTCCATTGTGGCATTTTTTTTTCAAACATATTGTTTGTGTTGCTTCTCTTCCCCTTCCTCCTGACTACTTCCAGAGACAAACCCACTAGCTCCTTCCCTCACTAAGGCTCCTATTTGTGTGCCTTGGGGACACAGTGGATACAGAGTACCATACCCCACACGACTTGGTCCTGAAAAGCTGGCTTGAACAAAGAAAGAATGAAAAGGGACAGATATAGGGACACATGCACAGGAAAGCTGGGACTGCATGGGCCATGTGGGCTGACGGAGATGTACCACCCACAGCAGCTTGGGCCTCCCCAAGTTGATTTTACACAAGTGAATGAAGTAGGTGTGTTTGGTGTATATGGCTGAAAAAGAGGGCAGGTTAGCTAACCAAGGTAGACGGTCTCCCTATGGGAGCAGTCTCGGGCTGAGGTCATCTGGGAGGAAAAGGCTGCTGCTGATACTTTCTGAGCACTCTCTTAGCATCCACACACAGACCAAGTGAAAGCTTTACCACTCCCCATGCATCTGAAGGACTGGGGTCCTTGACATGGCAATAACACACATTCACTCAGGACTACCTCTGCTCCCCACTACATACAGTCACACATAAAACGGGGAAGCACTCACCATCATGACTATGGTCAACATTTTCAGCATTCAGGGCACCACAGGCCGTGTTCCAAGTGCCCCCGACCTGTGTGGTTTCCTATGAGCCCTTGTCACAGCTCAGAGAAGCAGGCATTCTTGTTGGTCCAACTTTGTGTGTGAAGAGAGGGAGACTTAGAGAGGTGGGATCATGTTGTTTGTCTGGGGTTAGAAATAATATTGTGGGTACCCATCATCTCTGACTGGAACCCCATAGTCTCAACCACTTTATGACATAAACAGGCAGGAGTTGAAGGTCTCCAGGACGCTGATGAGCAGTTCCCATCTGGCCACTAGTTGATAAGCTACTTCTTGATGGACAAGATGGACATGGGTGGGAGGAAGCCGGCCCTGAAGACTGGGAATCGGCACCTGAAAGAACGTGTATGAAAGCATTCGTAGCAGGTGCGTTTGGCAGGTCCCTCTCCACCTGCATGCCCAGCTGCCAAAGCACTGAGATGAATGCCTGGGGCCCAGCTATCCATCAGATTGCCCCACCGCAGCTGCAGAAGACAGTCCAGATGTTCATTTATGCTGGAGGTTAATGGCAAGAGCATTACTCACTTGACTTTCAGATGCCACACAATTGTAGAACTCAGTAATTCTCATTCTCTCTCTCTCTCTCTCTCTCTCTCTCTCTCTCTCTCTCTCTCTCTCTCTCTCTCTCTCTCTCTCTCCCCTTTGCTTGCCAGAGACTTGATGTCACAACAGGAGAATTGGGAGTTGCCCCCCAGGACAGATGGCTTGCAGCAGTTTCCAAGGATTGGGTTTAAAGTTAGAACACTGTTCTATGGGGACCACTCAAGTGGGTGATGCTGTTTACCAAGGAAAACAATGGAACAGGTTGTAGGAGTATTTAATGTCCCACCTGTCATTTTAAAGTTAATGACAAAAACTTTGAGGATGAAAGGATTTTAACTCTTTCGTGTACGTTTAGAAACCTGAACCAAAATGTCTAAAACAGACTAACAAAGCCAAAAGAAGGAAGAGAGGAGGGAAAGGTGGACTTAGCTCTTCAGACAGATGGTCCATGTGAGTTCCTGATGGGTCTGGGCCCAAGGCCTTCAACAGAATCAGGAGTCCATTTCCCCATCTCTAGCATTGTTTCTTCTTACACTGTCTCTACACTCTAGATGACAAGACATAAAGAAAGTCACTAGTTAATGCCCTGCTGGCTCTGAAACACCAACGGAAAGAAATTTGCTCTTCCAGTATAGCTCCTGCAAGAGTCCCAAGGTCCATTTATTGGTAGTTTGGAGCCTGTGCTCAGCCTTGAAGCTACCAATGCCTGTGGCTCAAACTACCTAGCCCTGGGCCTTGAGTTCAATTCTGGAGACACAATGAGGTATGCTCAACTAGATGACAGATCTCCCTCAGTGAAGCCCATCATCTAAGAAGCTTCTTTTTACAGATGGAGCCCATCACAGAAATTCTAGGCAAAATGACTCTAACGTGTCCAGCTCCAACTGATGCATTTACAACACAAACCTTGTACCTAAAGCCCAGAGACCGTCACAGAAGTTGGGCCAGAAAGGTTTCAAGATGTGTCTTCTATATATAATAGGAAGCCACACCCATGAATCTTAACAACATGGTTATCTAAATAAGGCCAACACAATGACAATGAGTTGGCATGCCAGTGTAGATGAAGGAATTCTCACAAGGCCACATCCCGAGATGTAGATCTATAAGCAATTAATGGCTGCTAAGAAAGGGAGAATAGTCTTCTCCAGGAATAAGCCCCTATTAGGATATCCAATCTCAAGTGGTCAGCCCCCAAACCATATATGCATATGTGTATATATATGTGTGTGTGTGTATATATATATATGAAATGGATTCATCGGGCTATAACAACAGTAATTTTAAAAAGAGAGGTCATAAATTTTAGAGGAAATGGATAGGGACATGGGAGGAGCTGGTCAGAGGGAGGGATAGAAATGATGTAAATATAGCAATCATGTGTTAAATTCTCAAAAGCAAAGGTTTAAAAAGTAAAGTGAGTGAGACATGTAGGGTTCTGGTGAAAGGAAGGGGCAAATATTCTGTTTAGGTGTCCACACACTGAAGATGTGTCACTGTCCTTTGGGGACTGGGATTCAGGGCCAGTAGCTCTATCTCTAGTCAGCTCCAACCTCCTCCCTGGGCCCACAGCTTTCACTGTGAGTTGAGGCACTCCCATGCCCATGTGGCTTCTCAAGAGTCCACTTCTGCTCCTTCCCTGGGTCTGCAGGTTCTGCCATGTGTAGTGGGGCTCCCTACATCTGGATGCCCAGCTGCAAGTCCCCTCCTTGAGCCTTCAGCTTCTGCCATGTATCATGGGACCTTCTCACACCTGTCTGCAGTCTTCTTTCAAAACTGGTGGGGGAGACAGCTCAGTGTTTAAAATTCTTACCTTGCAAGCACAAAGCCCAGAGTTCAAATCTCCAGAACCCATAAATTCGGACATGGTGGTGCATGTATCTATAACCCCCAAGCTCCTACAGGGAGACAGGAGAGAGAGATAGGAGAAGCCCCAGAAGCTCAGAGCCAGCTCACTCAGCAGTGGAAAAAAAAAACAAAAAAACAAAAAAACAAAGACCCTGTTTCAAACAAAGTAAGGGCTGACACTCTGAACTCCTGTGAACCTGTGAACATACAGCTGTGCTCACAGGTGCTAATGCACTCCCTCGCCTCCCTCCCCTCTATCTTTCCCTACCCGCCCCTCTTCTGAGAAGGAGAGATTTTAAAAAAGAAACTTACTCTTCTCTCAATCATTTTATGTTTATCTGCGACTCATGTGGATCTGATTTGCTCCTTTAAACTACAACATCATATCCTGTTGTGAATAAACCACAATTAGCCATTTCCCAAATAAGCAACTATTGGTTGTTTTTCATTCTTGTGATTACAAGCTACAACAATAAGCATTCTTGTATCGTTCTCCTTGGGCCCATAAGGGAGTTCCTTTAGCACAAACATCCATAAGTGGAATTGAAAGGCAAACAGTATGGGCATGTTCAGCGTCACTAGGTAATGCCAAATTGCCATCCAAAGTGGTTTAGCACCTAATATTCACAGCAGAGAAATGATTTTCTGTCTTCCATCTCCTCAGTAACATGTGCAATAGAAGATTTCATGATCCCGCCTGGCCTGAAAAACACAACTTAGTATTTTGCTGTTATATTCTGGATGGAACCACCAGTGGCATTGAGAATATTGCTACAGTCTGTTGGATATTGGGTTTTCTTTTAATTACTTACTTTATGAATTTTGTCATTATTAGATTCTTCATTTCTTAATGATTTTGTGAGAATTCTTAATTCAGTCTAGGTATGAATCCCTTACTAATTACATGGTCTAAAAGTGTTCTCCCTCAGACATTCTGTTCCCTAGATATAAGATGTGTCTTGTCATAAAGAAGTTTTAATTCAATGCCATGATACATATCCATATTCTCCTTAGTGGCTTCGGTTTGTTTTGTCATAGTTAGCATCCCTTTTCCCATCACAATCTCATGAAAAAGGTTCTTCAGGGCTTTTCTTCTGGAAGAGTAAATCCTCTGGTTTCCATATGTGCAATCTGACTCTAGCTGGAATATATTTTCTCACAGGGCATAAAGTTAAGCATATGGCTTTAATCTCTTTCTAAGTAGATAGTCAGAACCTCCACAGTAATAAATAATTCCCTCACTTGAGGTATTTTCAAACCCAGGTGTCTGCTCCAGGAAGTGGTGGTCTAGTGGGGGGCAGGGGTGGTCCTGATGCTCAACTCTGTCCATTCCCATGACAGTCACAGGGTTTATGTATAGCATTCCGAGACATTAAGTTACTGTGTCTCAAAAGCAAATCTACCTTTACCATACTCTACAACACTGCCAATCTCAGTTCTGCTCTTTCAAGTGGTGACTCTAGAAGGAGCCTAGAGACAAAGCAAGTCCACTCACTGCAGTCTGCCAGTGACTCTGTCCTCACCCACTTCCATTCTCCATCTGGGCACTTCCCCTTCGCTGGAGCGGTAGCTCAACACATGGCAGTTTTCCCAGCACCTGCTAAGCCACCTTTATTCTGTCTGCTTCAGAGACAGACACCAGTCCCAGAGGGGCAGTGCCAGGGGCTCAGCCCAGTTTTTGCCTTCCTCCAAGGCCAGGCTCCTCAGCAGCCTTTTCTAAGCATTGACTCCTCACAATTCCAGCCATTTCCCCTTGTGGCTTAGTGCCGGAGCAAGTGGGTGGTTGCCACACTACCAGTACCATATCTTTGTTTCCCTCTTAGTCCTTTAGTTACAATCTCGCCGATTTTGTAGCCCAGTTCACTTTCCTTATGTTAAGTGTTCTGTTGAAATAACCATGGAGTCTCTGTCTCTCTCTCTCCTCCACCTTGACTGATAACTGATATCAGTAATCCTAACCCCTAAGATGGCCATGTTGACTCTTTTTTTCCTTTAAAAATTGACTTGGATCTTCTTGGATCTTTACTTCCCATGTGACTGTAACAGACCTTTTGTGACATTCAACAAAAATGATAATAATGTTGTCCTAGTGTACAGTAGCTGTGCAAACCTGTGAAAGAGTGCCATCTTCACAGGGACTTTCCCACCTCACAGGTGACTTTCCCATCCCTTTAGATCTTGTGGGTTTTTTAATGCGATGTTTCCTTTTTTCCATGAAATCCACCTAAGTCTCCTGCTAGATATATTACCGATTGAGTCATAATTTTTGTTGTGATGGTACATTAAGTCTTTGTAATTACTCTTTTTAATTGTCTCTGGCTGATGTTTAAGAGCACAATTAACTTTTTCCTGTGTATTGATCATGTATCTAGTAACTTGCTAAACCCCAGCATCTGTTTTAATACATCTGTGTGTTCTCTAGCTTTTCTTTTTGATCATTCCACACGTGTGGGGTGCCAGCTCTGCTTCTCCCTTTGCCGCTGATCTATCATCCTATGTGCAGGGCAGCATGTGTGTGTGCAGGTGTGTCATATTCACGACGTCTCCAGCTCAATGTAAAATAAAAGTTCTTTCTTTTCTAACAAAAACAGAGACACAGAAACTAAATTTGCCTTCTCAGCTTTAACACCGTAAAAAATCATTTTAAAATTTTGAGTCAGTGGTTCGTAAGATCTTGAACATCAGGACAGGAGATCAATGGTCTCCAAGATACAGAAAACAGTGAGTTGATCCTTATATTCCCCAGGAAAGTTTTTATGTAGAAGCACAAGATGGCAGACCCTGAGCAGAATGGAGCAGGGAGGTGGAGTTGGGGGTTCAGGAAGGGACAAGTGTTGCAGGAAGGACCCCAGAGAGCAGCAGCCTGTCAGAAAGGGTCTTACAGGGATAGCCCACAGGCAAGCAAATCTCAGATCAATTATTGATCAGCTTTTGGATATAAGAAAACTTCCAGCAGCTGGGTAAAGAAGGGCTGTGACGGATTAGAGGGTCCAATGCTCAGGAAGCACACAAGGCCACATACAGCACACTGGGAAAGTCTCAATACTCAGAACATGGATAGTAGATGGAAAGGGTTTTGCCTCCTTAGTAAAGTAATGTGAGTCCTCAACTAAACATTGTTCTGGCCCCAGCTAAGAAAGCCTCAATGTAAGGTCCTAATCATCAGACAAGAGTCAAATAATGTAGTCACATCCAAGAACTAGCTCAAAGGAAGCTGTAGGAAGTCTATGTGGATGGAAAGGAAAAGGGGGAGAAGGGAAAAACAATAACCAAAGTGGACCCTCACTAAGTTATTACCAAGCCTACAAATGCACAAGAAAATGAGTGAAAACCCAGTCAAAGGGACACGGGATAGACGCACTGGAAAATTAGCAAATAGAGGCTAGAGGAAACTCTGAAGCTGTTGCTTAGAGACCCTGAACATGAAAACAACATAGTCAACTTCTAGAGACAAAAACTAAAATGCAATAAAGAGCAAACCAGAGCAGATTGACCACAGAAGACAAGAGGAGATTCGTGAAATTAGAGACGAAGCCCTGGAAGCTACCAGATTAAACACAAAGGATCAGACAGTGAACAGATCAATGGTCAGCTGAACAGCTTCAAGTTCCCTAGTATACACACCAGAGTCCCTGGAGGACACAATGAAAAGCATTTGAAGACACAATGACCAAAATTTTAAAATATAAAAATGCTTTAATGGAAATTTTATTAAAGAGATACAACCAATGAACACACAGTCAACATCATCAACGAAAGAAATCAGGTTCAAACCTCCATGAGACATCTTTGTATGACCCATAAGGGAAACAATAAAAAACATAAACTCTATCAGAATGCTTTGCCATTGTGGTGGAAATGTGAAGATATGTAGCTGTTTTCAGATGGCAAATACTCAGAAACATATGCACAAAGTTTCTGTAAGACCCCTATGATTCTAGGTATCTCCTCAAGAGAAAAAAAAAAAACAATACCAGGATAGAGAGCTGGCATAGGCTTTAGGAGAATTTTGCTGTACAGTTATGAGGATCAGAGTTCAGAACCCAGCACCCATACAAGAAGCCCGACATCCTATGCACTCCTGTAACTCTAGCTCCCTAGGGAAGCAGAGGATCACAGGAGGATCACTGGTTTGCTGACTGCTAACCTAGCCACAAAAACATGAGCTGCAGATTTAAGGTGAGACCCTGCATCAAAAAGAATAGATGGAAAGTGACAGAGGATGACACCTGATACCATTTTCTGGTCTCTGTGCACAGACACACAGATACATGTCTCTACAAAAATGCCCAAACACTTAACAGCACACAAAAAGAAATCAAACTTTTTTAAATAAAAATATATGAAAGAATACATCTGTATGTTCATAGTAGCATTATTTATAGTAGCCAAAGGCTTAAAGCAACCAAAATGCCCAAAACTGAAAGGTGAAGGCTGTTCAGAAATTAAAAGCTGTGAATAGATGTACAAAAGCATGAATGGACTTCGAAAATGTCCATACACTGTGACTCCATCTGCACTACAGGTCTGAAAAGGACAAACCCTCCCAGCCAAAAGGTAGTCTACTAGTTCAGTGACAGTGACTTCCAGGACTGGAGGCAAGAAGAGGCAATAGCTGACTGGGGCTGAGGGTAAAAGAGGCAGTGACTGTGCAGAGATGGGGAGAGAAGCAATCACTGTGCAGAGATGAGATGAGAAGAGGCAGTCACTGTGCAGGGATGGAGTGAGGAGAGGCAGTCACTGTGCAGGGAAGGGATGAGGAGAGGCAGTCACTGTGCAGGGAAGGGGTGAGAAGAGGCAGTCACTGTGCAGGGAAAGGGTGAGAAGAGGCAGTCACTGTGCAGAGATGGGGTGAGAAGAGGCAGTCACTGTGCAGGGAAGAGGTGAGAAGAGGCAGTCACTGTGCAGGGATGGAGTGAGGAGAGGTAGTCACTGTGCAGAGATGGGGTGAGGAGAGGTAGTCACTGTGCAGAGATGGGGTGAAGAGAGGTAGTCACTGTGCAGGGAAGGGATGAGAAGGGGCAGTCACTGTGCAGGGATTGGGTGAGAAGGGGCAGTCACTGTGCAGGGATAAGGTGAGAAGAGGCAGTCACTGTACAGGGATGGAGTGAGGAGAGGTAGTCACTGTGCAGGGATGGAGTGAGAAGAGGCAGTAGCTGCAGATGAAATCAAGGCTTTGGTCCGTGGGTTGGTTGGTTTTGTTTTTATGTGCCCAGGTCTCACTAACGTATTTCAGTTTGGCTTGAAACTGATGATCCTCCTGCCTCATGATCTCAAGTGCTGGCCTTAAATGGCTCATCATGCTATGTTCTAAGTACAAAGTGCCTGTACAGAGTTATTGAATGTCCTAAAATCTGGACTATGGAGATTATTGCACAGTTCTGTGTATGTATAAGAAATCCATTTACTCAGAATGGGTGAATTTTGTGTTACATTATGTATGTAAGTATAAATTATATATGAGTAAATGGTTTAATATACATGATTCAAAAAAGTTGAGTAAGAAGAGAAAATATTTGCAAATCGCATACAAGGCTTTAAGACTTTGACACAGAGTAAAGAATAAGAAAACAAACAAAGCATTACTGAGCAGATTTGAACACACTATACACTTTGCAGGCTCCTCCCTGAGAGGTGGTTTTAAGGATTTGGGAAATCTTCTGCCAGTTCCAATAGTTTAAACATGCACCTATATTAAGATCACACCTTCCTCTCAATAAGTGTTTACATAAGTGTAATTAAAGGTCTAGACAAGAAGTCATGTGCCACTCCAATGTGTTAGTTTTTTCTTTTATCTTACTATATTTTATTTTATTATTATTCCTTAGAAGCCTGTTCTTTTCTAATGAGAGACAGATATGGAGTGGATCTGGATGGGAGGGGGGATAGGGAGAAACTGGGAGGAGTAGAGGGAAGGAAAACTCTAATCAGGATATATTGTGAGAGAAAAAACTATTTTCAATAGAAGGATGAAAATTAAAAATTAACAAACAAAAAAGATTGTGCATTTTTAGAAATATCCAGCAAATCCTCCAAAGAAAACATCCAGCAATGTTTGGTAACCTGCTACACATTTTTCCACCCTCCATGAGAGCATGAAGCTTCTTCAGTCATCTTTGGGAGTATATAAGAAGTTCAAAAACTACAACACAGACGTGAGCATCATCCTAATCTGTTACCACAGACACAATATAGCTAATGGAACTGATTTATTCCATTATATTCCAGATAGGAAGCTCAGATGAGAAAAACATTGAAATTGCCATCTTAAACCTCTCACTAAAACAAAACAAAGCAAAAATAAGCAAACAACGCTGAGCAGTGTCCAAGCCATGACACTCCCATGCAGTGATACACACAGCATATTGACCTATCAGCAGTCTCCCTGCCTACTGGAGTGGAGCAAACAGATATTCAACTCACCTCTGCCGCATGGTACCCAGCTTAGAGCCCTCACATGAAGGAGTGGGACGCTGAGACCCTGATCTGGAATACAACCCACAACCCTAAGGGAACCGCGTGCCTAAGCAACTCTTCCTACCTCGAAATTTCTGCACTTGCAGTAAAATTTAAATTGACATCACTGTTTTCTCAAGGGTGCAAATCTCAGGAAGTTTCCATGTGAAGCAAAAGGAGGGCTTTGGGGATTTCCATCTCCTAGCCTGGAAGCATTGGAGGATAAGAGCTTCCTCATGCAACTGTTATTCCCTTCCTCAGCGCGCCATGGGGAGTCCCCTCCCAGAGCCAAGCTGTTCCAACTTCTGAAAAGTTTTGTTTTTTTTCTTAATCATGAATATATCTTTTATTAAGTAAATCAACTGAACTTACTGGAAGAATCATACATATAGTTTTGTGCAATTAATCCCTTAGTATAGTGGGGTGTGTGTCTGCTTGGGTGTATGTGTAGAGAGAGCTGTATAGGGGATTGAACCTAGGGCCTTGCACACACTAGTCAAGATCTGGACCACTGAGCAGTTTTTTGGAGCACAGTCTCACTAAGTCACCCAGGCTGACCTAGGACTTGCTCTGTAGCCCAAACAGGCCTAGAATTTGGAATCTTCTGCCTCAGCCTCTGCTGTAGCTGGGTTATTGACCTGCACCACCAGGCTGGGTAAGTGAACTTTATTAAGTAGATATTTTAAATTTTCTGTTTTCCTTTCCTGGTTGTATTCATTTAATACGCACAATTTGGTGCTTTGATATATTTTGTATTGTATGCTCGATTGTAAAATGGTTACACAGACAGCAAATTAATATAACAACTATCTCAGTTCTGTTGTGTGAAAGACTTTTCTTGGGGAGACACATCTACTCACCCAAAAAAGGAACCCACGACAGACCAAAGTGATGATTGCACCCAAGTCCATCCTGGTAAACCAGTTTATCAGAGTTACTAACAGGAGTTTAGATGATGGGCACGGGGGCAAGCACTTGTAATCCCAGCACTAGGGAGGCCGAGACAGGAGGATCCTG
Source organism: Peromyscus leucopus (assembly GCF_004664715.2). Taxonomy (NCBI): domain Eukaryota; kingdom Metazoa; phylum Chordata; class Mammalia; order Rodentia; family Cricetidae; genus Peromyscus; species Peromyscus leucopus. Next base: position 79,661,516 of record NC_051063.1, on the reverse strand, counting down.
CTACATACAGTAGCAGAGATGACTCAAAAGTAGCTGCATCACCTAAAAGTTCACTCCAGTACAGGTGAGGGCCCCAGAAGTCCGCAACCCCAGACTTCTCTACACAGCCTGGACAGACAGCTAGGCAAGTGGCAGAAAACTCTCTGCCTCTGGGCTGCTCAGAGTCCCCTCCCCAAGCAGTTCTTTATTCCTCCTATAAAGCTGAGAGGGGCATTCAAGAATCTTTCAAGATCCCCTTTCACAGACCGGTGAAGCTTTGCTTACCTCCAGCGGCTTGGGAGCCTGTCTCCTGGAGGGAGTGTTTCAGTTTAGAGGAAACGGCCATGTGGGCATCATTTTAGCACATACCTAAAATCTATTGTCTCAGCAAACTAGCGGGATATAATTCACGATTATTAACCATCTTTTCACATCTTGTGTGAGTTCTCTACACTCCTGTCCATTCCACTTAGGACTGTAAGCAATTCTTAGGTTCCTGGAAAGACCCAGACTTGGGTATAACACATCTTTATTATAAGTGGCCAAGTCTTAAGTGTTATAGTTCCCTTAAGAGGGAATTTGATCACTTGATCATAATTATACTTTGAACACTTTATCTACCTGCTATTCTCTCTCTCCCCCCCCCCTCCTCTCTCCTTTTTGAATAATGAGGATTTACCTTGTCCTTAAACATTTGGTTAAAGGCCTTTATATTGTGGTCTTATTCTCTAGGGGATGAAATCAAGAGACAATTCTGTCCGTACACCTAGGCCATGGATTATGAGAAGGAAACACAACACAGTGCTGTCATTCAGATCCATGTTTTCTGATTCCATTGTGTCCTCTTTTCTTCATACATGAGTGATCTTCTACTGTGTTGTTAAATTCCAGAATTTTTTTTGGTTTGTAATTGTATGACACTGATATGAAGGACATGGTGTCTGTTGGTATTTAGTCGTAGTTGACTATTATTCATGGCTTTAGAAAATAATTTTTATATTCTTTAATGTTTTTACTTGCAACATTACGTATTGTTTCCATTAATACAAAACTTGTACATTTTATTATTCAGGTTTTCTACAGCTTCATAATTTTCATCTGTTTCAACTACTGGTTCCTGAGAGAGGTGTGTTAGTTCTTCCCATCATGGCCATAGAGATTTATACTCCCTTCCCCCCTTTTTTGAAATATAGCCCAGGCTACCCTCAAACTCAAGACCTTCCTTGGAAGCCTTGAAGAGTGCTGGGATCTCAGGTGTGCACTGCCACACTATGCATCCCCCTGTAATTTCATCATGTTTCATATATTTCTTCTTTGTCCTGAGTGATTCAGGTCTCCCTGTGGTACATTATGAGGAATCACTCCTGGAGCCATGACCAAGAGGTTGTTTCTAATCATTCATGATGTTTCTCCTTGAAAATACTGTGTATATTAGTACAGATCCCACCCTTCTCTTCTGGTTGGCGTGCACTGGAATACATGTGTTTTGTGTTTGTTTTCAGGTAGTGCACAAACCAACCGGCCCGTGGTGGCTTTTTCACGCACTGTGTTGGTCCTCTCCTGCTCTCTTCCACACCCTCTCGCTCATTCTCACCTGTGCCGTTTCTACCCCCCACTGACTCCCTCGCCACATTTGTGTCTCATGTTTCCTAAATTCCTCCCCCCTTTAAGTACTCTCTCCCCCTCACAAGCTCCCCGCTTATTCTTTCACAAACACACATATATAAAAATGAGAATCTGGGCCCACACATGAGAGAGAAATATGCAGCATTTTTTTTTTCCTTCTGGGTCTGGGTTACCTGACTTAACCATTTCCAGATCTATCCAGTGTCTTGAAAACGAGGTCATCTCATTTTTCTTAATGGCAGCATGGAATTCCATTGGCTCTATGTGTCAGATTTTCTGTTGGTGGAAATCTAGGCTGGGCCCATTTCCTGGCTATTATGAATAGTGCAGCTATGAACATAGATGTGCAAGTGTCTCTGGGGTAGGATCGAGTCTTTGGGCGTATGCCTAGCTGCTGTCAAGCTAGATCACACGGTAGCTCTCTATTCTTTTTCTGAGTCACCTCCTTACTGATTTTTAGAGTGGCTATACATGCTTGCATACTTGCCAGCAGTGGATAAGGGGTCCTTTATCTCACATCCTCACAACTATTTGTTGTCCTTTGTTTTCTTGATGACAGTCATTCTGATTGGAGTGAGATGGAGTCTGGAAGCAGTTTCGATTTTCATTTCTCCAGTGGCTAAGGATATTGAACATCTTTTGAATATTTATTGGTTATTTGTATTTCATCTCTCTTTATCTTTATAATTTTCAATTATGTGTGTGGGGGTGTAGATGTGAATGTAGTTATCCATAGAGGCCAGAGGTGTAGGATTCCCAGGATCCAAAGTTACAAGTAATTGTGAGCTGCCCAGTATGGATGACGGGAACAAATGTGTATCCTCTGCGAGAGCAACATGCACTCTTAACTGCTGAGCAATCTCTCCAGCCCCTTGTGTTTCTTCTTAGATAACTATCTAGTCAGCTCATCAGCCCATTGACTGACGTAATGATTTGTTTGGTGGCATGTTTAATTTTTGCAGTTTTCATGTACCTTAGATGTTAATCCCCAGTCTTATATATACTTGGCAGAGAATTCTTTCCCAATTGTAGTGATCGTTCCCTTTGTTGTATAGAATCATTTTTATTTCATGTAATCCCATTTGTTTTTATTTTTATGTAATCAAATTTCTCATTTTCCCTTTTGATGTATTTTTTTAAAAACCCTGCTTTCTGATGGAGAATCACATGGCTGTTCTCCAATATCATCTTCTACAGGGTCGTACGTGTCTGTGTAATAGCTACCCTGCCAAGGTTGCTTTTGTGTACAACATGAGGCAGGCATCCTCAGGCTGTGCTGCCTTAACTAACGTGGGTTTAACCAAAGCAGCTATTACCCATGTTGAACAAGGTAAGGCATTTCCCTCCTTTTTTCTTTTTTATTGGCCTCCTAAATGTTCTTAACCTTTACTCTTTCATAAAATTTAGTATAAGCATAGAAAGCGTCAAATTCCACACACACACACACAAACCATGCTGGGCTCTTAAGAGGAGCAGCCTTGAGTCTGGAGTAACTTGCAAGGAGGCAGTAGCTTTATGAAATGGAGCCTTCTAACCCACGAGTATAAAATATCCCTTCATGATTCCATTAACTTCTTCCAATATCATTCTATCATTTTTTCCGTAAAGGTCTTACAAACCGTTAGATTTAGATTTCCTTATATGCGCTATTACAAATGGTGTCTATTTATTGCACATTCTGCCCATTGGTGGCTGGTTACTATAAACACAATTTACCTTCCTGTATTACACTGTGTGAAAGAGCAGAGCTGGCCACTATTACTGCCAATAACTTATCTGTGGGTTCTATCGCATTTTCTATGTAAATAATCATATCACCTGGGAGTTCCAATGGCTTTCTTCTTCTCAAACATTATGGCTTCTATTTATTTCCTTACTTTACTGCGCTGTCTGGGACTGCCAGCATAATGCTGAATAAAAGCAGCAATTGTAAATAGCATTTCCTCGATTTTGATCTTAAAAGAGACGCTTTCCTCAATTTCCTGTTAGATGTGATGTTTCCTAGAAGAGCGTTAGATCAAGCAGAAGGGGATTTCCTCATTCTTCTCTCACTAATATGTTTTAGCAGCCTTTTCTAGGTACATGGAAATTACTTCAAGCTATTTCTCCTTTAATCTTCTACTGGAGCGAATTCTATTAATTGATTCTCTAACAGGATCCAGACTCACATCCTGAAATGAGCCCTGCCTGGGCATGACATGTGATCTGCTGAACGTACTGCCCGACTCCTTTTTGGTAACAACTCGTTGGGGCCTTTCCCACTGGTGCTAATAAATGAGAGCAGTCTGAAAGCCTCCTGCCTTCCTTCTTCATGAGCACTGGTGCAAACATCCTGTCTCATCAGATATGCGCCTTCTCCTCTAAAGACTCGGTAAAAATTTCCAGGAAAAAGAAATAGCTGAGACTGGTGCATAACTTTCTCAGTTTGGTGATTGCTGGTGTCGGCCAGTCTCAAATGTATCGCTTGTGCTTATCATTGTGTTTTATTTAGACTGTACACTTTTTGTATTAAAAAACAACAACAACAAGTTTTCTTGAAGAACAAAGGACTGCCTTATGAGCAGGAGTGTTCTCTCCCCAAAGATGAAGTAGAAATGATTGACACTGTGGCACCCTGTGCTAGAGGTTGGGTTTGTTTGTTGGGTTTTGCATGCCTAATACAGCTCAGAAGACACAAGGCATCTCTTTAAAGGCACTGTTCCTCAGAGTGGGTCTCAGCTCCAGGACCACCGTGTGCTAAAGGCCTTGCCTCCATCTTCAGTTCCCAGCACAGCCCTTCCTGGGCTGCAGAAGAGACATGGTCTCACACCAGCCTGGCCTTGCCGCTATGCCATTGTCTGAGATATCAGTCAATCAAATACCCTTCTCTTTTTTATAGGCACGCATGTCAAGTGGCAACTGTGTGCTCCCAGCTTTTCTAGAAGGAATGGCTTTAAGTTATTAATTAGTTGTGGCAAGGTTTGAACGTGACCCCTCAGTTCCTCTGTTGAAAACTTAATCCAGACATCCATGCATTAATGTTACATAGAGTGGAGGCTAGGTGGGACCTTGAGGATGCCCCCCATGAGTTCACCCATAACTTTATAAGAAAAGGAAGAGAATTCTGAGATGGCATGCTTAGTCTGTCTCAGCAAGCAATACCTCTGCTATGTTACAGTGAAGCAAGAGGCCCTCCCTAGACACAAGGAGATGCTGGCACCCAGAACTATGAATCAAATAAACCTTTATTCTATACAAATTACCTAATTCTCAGGTGTGTTAGTTAGAGTTTCTATTGCTGTGAAGAGACACCATGACCATGTCAACTCTTATTAAGTAAAACATTTAATTGGGGCTGGCTTACAGTTTCAGAGGTTTAACTCATTATCATCATGGTGGGACATGGAGGCATGCAGGCAGACATGGTGCTGGAGAAGGAGCTGGTAGTTCTACATCTTGATCTGCAGGCAGCAGAAGGAAACTGTGTGCCACGCTGGGTATAGCTTGAGCACATCACACCTCAAAGTCTGCCTCCACAGTGACACACTTCCTCCAACAAGACCACACCTCTTAATAGTGCTACTCTCTATGAGACAAGTATTCAAGCATATGAATCTATGGGGGCTATTCCTATTCAAATTGCCACATAGGATATTTTGTTATAGTAACAGAAAACAGACTACAGCTATGTTTTCAGTGCTTCAGGCCTCCTGTGAGTCATTACAGTGACTTTGTGAGCCAGAAATTATCATACTAAATTCACATAGAAGAGAATGGAAGTGAGCAAAGGTCACTGGACTGACAAATATCACAAGCAGGAATCTGAACCAAAGGATGCCTGATGCCAAACTCTGTTCCTAGCCACAGCTTCAAATGCCATCCTTCCCCACTTCTTCACTCATTTTCCAGGAAATCCTAATTAGGCACACTCCATTGCACAGCCACAAAGCCAGCCAGAGACGCCACCGACAGAAACTCCCTGTGCCAAGGACCCAAATCCCTGTTTGCTAGCTACAATCAAGTTGTAAAATGTAACTTTTACAATAAGGAAAACCATTAGGCAAAATAAAAACCAGAAAACTAAATTTCAGGAAATAAAACAAAGTACAAGCACTTCTCATATTGATTATTTAGAAAAATCAATAAATAAAATGAAAAACAGCCTAGGATGAAAATGAGCCAAGCGGATGAGAGTCAGATTCACAAGAGGGGCCATGTGAATGTACAGCCTTGGTCTGCTCTTTGAAGTCAGCCCACCTCGTGTGAGAGCTGACCGCATCAAACTGCTGGAAGAAAACAAGCCAACCTGCCAGATTTGGCCTGGATTGTGTGGCAGTTTCCTCTGAGATTAACCTCCATCTTGGGAGGAAACTCACAAACTCAAGAAGTAAACAATCCAAAATAGCTTCAAGGAAGTCCCTGAAGCTGACCAGATTCCCTAGGTCCCACCCTCCCCAATCAACATAAGCAGTAAGGACTGCTGGGAATCACTCACAGACCAGCCAACCTGCCTAGAAGACTCTCTGACAAGCCGAGCTGCCTAAAAAAGAAACTCAGACCAGCTGAGTCAACAGGAAGAAACAGAGAGCAGCTGAGCTGCCTGGATGAGGTTCAGTCCTATATAGCTACAGGCAAAGGATGCTTTCCAACCAGTTGAGCTGCCTGCAGGATGTGCAACGAGCTCCAGATTTCTGGTTTTTGTGACCTGTCACCCATGCTGGGTGGGCTTTGGTGATACAGCTGTCTTTGAGTCCTCTTTGCTCTTCTAAGTAACCCTTGCCAGTATTCCTGTAAGTAAACCCAATAAAACCCATTGTTACACCAAGTTGGCCTTTGGTGATATCCTTACTTCACGCTGTCTTTGGTTCCCTATCTGGAAAAAATAGACATCTGTGCTCCTCTTCCCAGAATAGTGTCTGTCTTAGCATTTCTATTGCTGTGCTGTGAAGAGACACCATGACCATGGCAACTCTCATAAGGAAAATATTTACTGGCTTATAGTTTCAGAGGTTTAGTCTGTTATCATCATGTTGGGACATGCAGCATGCATGCAGACATGGTGCTAGAGAAGTAGCTGAGAGTTCTACATCTTGCTGAGAGTTCTACATCTTGATTCTCAGGCAACAGGAAATGAACTGCCACACACTTCCTCCAATAAGCGCACACCTACTCCAATGAGGCCACACCTCCTAATAGTGCCACTCCCTGTGAGCCTACAGGGGCCATACATTCAAACTACCACTGTGTCAATCAACAGGATGAGGCAATAGTTTTTTTTTTATTGCCTTCTAGTCTCTCCAGGATCTTGTTCATGTGGCTGGAAACCTAGAAAATGCACAATGCACTGATATTGGTCTCCTTGTATTTGAATTTTAGGAAACTCTAGCTGTGCTGTCAGCTTTAGAAAAGGTACCCCAGTTTGCCATGCTGAGTTAGTATTTACAGAAATGAATGATCATACTGTTCTACAAACTTTAAATGTATTTGCTCTCATGTGTTCAGGATAACTCACTGTATTAAATATGTAAAGTCTTATTAAGTGGGTTTGGTTACAGAAGCCAATAAAACATTCTCTAAGTAGTGGGGGGGGGCATGAGAAAAAGAATGAACAAATTGTGCTTCATCAAACTTTAAATTTTCTGTTACAAAGAATTAGATTTGGTGACTCACACCAATAATCCCAGCACTTGGGAAGCTGAGGCAGGAGGATTGGCATGAGTTTGAAGTGAGAATGGATCAAATAGACACTTCCAGGACAGTCTGGGTTACTGAGATTCTGTTTCAAATAAACAAACATGCAACAAAGTTATGCTTCAAAGGCTGACATCAGAAAACACCAGGGACACATCTCTGTTTTTAAGGGACTCACCTCCCAATCATGATGACCTGAGTGTGGCTCCCCGGCACACATGAAAAACGTCATACATGGCTGAACACACCTATTATCCCAGTACTGGGAGGCAGAGACAGGAGTGTCCAGTTGAACTGGCAAATTCCAGGTTCATCAAGAAACCCTCATCTCGAAAAGAAGACACCTGATTCAACTTATCACATAAATCACATGTGCACCCAGAAGCACGTGTGTGCACGCGCGCGCGCGCACACACACTCACACAAAATAATACCATCAGGAAAATAAAAAATAATAATAATAACTCTCAATCTGAGAGAAAACATCATTTGCAAATAACTGGTAGGCTAAGGAATTTACATGTAAGCTTTTTACCCACAAGTGAAAATCCAATATTTTAGTGGGGAAGGGTCCGAATACAGTCTGTCTGGAGAGGAGGACAGGGAACTGAGAGTCTCTTCATGGTGCTGGGGGTGAGTCATACAGTGCTGGAATAGGAAGGCATGGTGCTGGAAGGTGAGTGGTAGAGTGTTGGGATCAGCTGGCATGGTGCTGGGGGTGAGTGGTAGAGTGCTGGGATCAGATGGCATGGTGCTGGGGTGAGTGGTACAGAGCTGGGATTGGCTGGTATGGTGCTGGGGTAACTGGTACAGTGCTTGGGTGAATGACGTCATGGTTTTGCAGAACAGCTGAGCGGTTTAGTTAAATCCATGAAGTCATCCTGTGACATTTCAATTAAGCATTTATAAAGAGAAGCAAGGAAAACAATAAGACATTTTCTTGAACTTTAAAGTTCACTTTTTAAATGATTCTATCCCTGCACATTGGTAAGGGAACAAGGAAGTCAGATCTCGTGGAAGAGCAAATGAATGCATACCTGTCGGACGCAGTCTTTATGAATATATCAAAATCTTGAAGAATACAAATAGTCTTTGTTCAAGCAATTCCTCCCTAGGAAATACATATAGCCTTTGAGAGTAGCTATAGAAATCCTCAGAACTTCATATACAATAATGTGGATATTTTAATAGCAAAACAAGATAACTATAAATACCCTAATTATTCAACAACAGGGAAACACTTGAAGACATTATCATACAAACACATAGCAAAATATTAGCCATCTATTTTAAAACATGTCTCAGGATTAGAAACCCTGCCGGTGAGATGGCTTGGTATGTAAAGGCACTTGCCACCAAGTCTGATGACATGAATTCTTCGATCCCCAGAGCTCACATAGTAGAAGGAGAAAACCAGCACTCATAATTCGTCCTCTGACCTCCACACAAGAGCAGCCAGGACTTGTGCACACACACACACACACACACACACACACACACACACACACACACACACTTGCATACACACACAAATAAGTAAATAAAATGCAATAACAATTAAAAGGTAATATGAAGAAATTATAAAACCTTCACAGTGAGTGAAAGGGCAGGCTGTGAAGCAGGGAGCAGAGTGAGTCTGATATTGGAAAGTATTGGAAACACATACTTCAAAGCATTAATTAACAGTGGCTTCTTAATGGGATGTGGTAATAGAAAATCATTTTTATTTTGTGAGTGAGTGAGTGTGTGTGTGTGTGTGTTTTTTTTTTTTTTCGTTTTTTGAGACAGGGTTTCTCTGTGTATCTTTGCGCCTTTCCTGGAGCTCTCTTGGTAGCCCAGGCTGGCCTCGAACTCACAGAGATCCGCCTGCCTCTGCCTCCCGAGTGCTGGAATTAAAGGCGTGAGCCACCAACGCCCGGCTGTGTGTGTGTGTGTGTGTGTTTTAATGTGCTTCTAACCCTCAGAGCAGATACTGAGCATTTAGGCACTGGAAAAGTGGTGTTCAATGTGCTTCCCAGCGTTCTCTCCAAAAATGTGATGGCTGACAGTTTGTAAGACATGACTTCTAGGTTGGATGATCCCTACGTTTTCGTTTCTAAGAACCTCGTGTTGCTGTTCCACACTTAGGCTGTGGCTTTTCCCACTTCCCTGAGTTCTCAGAGACAGATTTGTCTCATCTTCTTTTAAACTCCACCCCCCCTCCAGAGAGGGAGGAGTTGCAGTCGTGAAAAATAAGGTATCAATAGTTGAGGGAACAGGACATTGTGAGATGAGGCAAGGCAGACCCTGCAGAGACCTGGAAACGATTTTTCTCTCACAAAATATAATTAATCAATTATGTCCAAAGAAGTGGGATCAATATTTTTATAAATGAGAAGTTCATGCGGCAAGAAGGAATTGTTGCGGCGGCCGCTTCATCTTTCACCTGCTAATCCAATGTAAATCATGGGCTTTTAGGCCAAGGTCCTCTGCCTTTGCCAACAGAACTTTTTCCCGCTTTGACATTCTCATCACATTCTCATCCCAACTTCCTGATTCTCCTGTCCGGCCCTTGGCAGATGCTGCATGCCAGTGGCCCCTAGCCAGCAACACACCTTGAATAACCAAACCCCATGTCCGCCAGCAATCTCCTATCCCAGACCTTTGCAATACTGTTGCATTGATCTACCCAGCATCCTTTGGTATACAAGAAAAAAACATGCATTTGGAGACAGTGGCAAAGCTTAGATCAACTGCAGTTTGGTGGAGACTATTTAATGCCACATTTATTAAGTGCCTACTGTGTACCTCCACTACTGCATTATGAAAGCTGCAAAGATAAACCTCATAGAACTGCTTTTGGGGACTCACAGTCTAGTGATGAAAACAGGCACGGGATGAAGAAGTCAGTTGTGCAGTAGAGTATTCTTCACTGCAGGTGGAGGTAGTTTTAGGGAAATGCAGAGGAAGGAACCTCTCACTGTGGGAGGTAAAGAATTGGTCCCACAATTCCTGAAGGGTAGGGAACTATTCAGTAATCAGCTAAGAGTAAAAAGTACCATGGAAAATAAGGGAAACTGATAAAGGAAAAGAATGGCAGGTTCCAGGATAGGATGAGGGAAAGTTCCAGAAAGGATGATGAGAGCCAGCTCAGGGCAGGCTTCATCAACAGGATGTTTCTGTGGACATCTGATGTCTGGCTTCTCCTGCAGCACCTCAGTCCACCCGTGGTGATCCCGACCCCATCTCCCCGTCTAATGAGGGTTGGTGACACCTGCCCCTTCGCCATTTGTTGGGGTTGGTGACGACATGGGCCATCCTTCTGCAGTTCACAGTGATGGCTCAGGGATGTGCACATGATCCACTCAGTCCTTGAGACAGGAGTTCGGAGATTCTGATGAATGACTGGAACAAAGGTGTACTCTCCACTGTGGTGCACAGGCTGGTCTGTTGAACACCCAGAGCATGCCAGCACCTGGAGGAAAGCCTGCCCAAGCAGGAAGCAGGAACAGGAAAAGTTGAACTGAGAAGGGATAGGAGGGTCACCCCCATGACTTCATTTTGTGAGTCAAAGAAATTCCCTTTTGGTTTCAATTTAGTTGACAGTTTTCTAATGACCTGATGCTGTGAGCAGACTGACTTCTGTCTGCAGTGCTTGGAGGAATTAAGACTGCATGCAGGGAAGCAAACTAGTTAAAGGGGGACTTTGAGATGGATTCCAGTAGAGAAACTGGGATCAGAGGTATTAAGGGGCTTATTCTGAATGACCCTTGAATTAGTTGTTGGGTCCAGAAAGATCTAGGTCATGTGACTGTGGACAAGAGCTCTTTGCTTTCTCTCTTTCTCTTTCTCTCTCTCTCTCTCTCTCTCTCTCTCTCTCTCTCTCTCTCTCTCTCTGTGTGTGTGTGTGTGTGTGTGTGTGTGTGTGTGTGTGTGGTTTTTTTCAAGACAGGGTTTCTCTGTGTAGCTTTGGAACCTGTCTTGGAACTCACTCTGTAGACCAGGCTGGCCTCGAACTCACAGAATCCACCTGCCTCTGCCTCCCGAGTGCTGGGATTAAAGGCGTGGGCCACCACCGCCCGACATTCTTTGCTTTCTTGTACTCTGTCCTGGGAGATCAGTGACAGCAACAGCAATAATAGGGCTGAGAAGCTGGCTGAGTCAGTGAGTGTTTGACCCATAAGGACCCAAGTTCAGATCTGCAGCACCTATATATAAAGCACTCAGTGGTGTAGTCCTAAAATCCCAATGGCAAGGGGTGGGGATGGTGGGGCAGCCAGACTCCTGAAACTCATTAGTTAGTCAGCCTGGACAAGTCACTGAGATTTCACTGTCAGTGAGAGATCCTGCCTCAAAAAGTAAAGTGGGAAGTGGTGAAGAAAGACATGGATGTCTACCGTGTGTATGGGGGTCTGTGTGTTGGGGGAGGGGTGCAGAGACACACACCAATCATTATCACCAACTGCCACATGTAAGGAAGGTTTTGGGACAAATCTTTGTCCATGTTCACTCCTTTTTCCATGCTCACTCCAGAACTGCTCTGCTCCATTAGGCAGGGGTTATACAGCGAAGTAAATAATTTTTGGACTGCTTCCAACCATTTGACTTTACTATCTAAAAGCAAGCTAGAGCAGAGCATAGTAACTGAGTCCATATTCAGTCCAGGATGGGCTGGGTGTCATCTACACAGCTAGAAGACCTAAGAGTAAAACTGTATTCCTGGTAGGCAGGGTTTCTTAACTCCATTAGGGATGACATCATCTTCTGAGAGAAGGATCACGCTGTGGTTTGAAAGAAAAATGTACCCCATGGGTTTATATGTTTTAATGCATGGTTTGTAACTGTTGATGCTGTTTTGGAAGGTTGTGAGCCTTTGGGGTAGGAGGCATAGCTGGTGGAGGAGAGTGTGGTGATATTTTAGCTGTGTACCCCAATAACATTTATCTGAGGATCAGAGGAAAAAGCCAACCACTGTAGTAAACATAGAGGTCAGGCAACGGTAGCACATTTCTTTTATCCTAGCATTTAGAAGACAGAGAGTCATCCAGATCTCTGTGAGTTCAAGACCACACTGGAAACAGAGCCCCGTGTAGTGGCAGAGGCCTTAAATTCCAACACTAGTTAACAATAAAGGTCTGGAGGTCTGTACAGACAGACAGGAAGTGACAGAGCTGGGTAGGAAGAGGAAGTGATGTAGCTAGGCAGAAAGGAAATGAGATGGCAGAACAGCAAGGCATATAGGTGTGGGTAGACAGGAAGTAAGTCTCTTTGGAAGCTGAGGGTCAGTAAAGTGAGGTTGGCTTTGGCTTGTCCTATTTCTCTGATCTTTCAGAATTTACCTCAATATTTGGCTCCAGGTTTTTTACTAATAAGACTGTTTAGCAATTCGTGTTACGGGAAAGTCACTGGGAATGAGCTCCTGAGGGTTGCATCCTAGCCAAGCTTCTAACCAACTCTCTGTCTGCTGGCATACAACGTCACCAGCACCCATAAGTTCTTGCTGTCAAGAAAAATCTTTCTTCCCTTCAGTTGACTCTGGCAGGCATTTTATCAGTCTGATGAGGATGTCACCTGTACAGACCCCTGCAAAGAGTTTAGGAATACAGGGGAGGAGGTCCATGGAAGAGATCAAAGATCCAACTGAAATGATTGGGCTTAATTCCTTGCTATAAAAACAAAGGCAGAAATGTAGTCAAGGGCTTCAGACCCCCATAGGCACCATAGCTTCTGTCAGCCGGTAGCCATTTGAGAAGTCAAGTGCTGATGTCCTGTTCTGGGATATGAAGTGCACAACTCACTCACTATGGTGCATCTCAGAAGATAGAAGCTTTGCACACTTCTCAGCTCTCATGTCCATCAGACTTTCTACCATCCACCAATAGCATCCCCCCAGTTGAGTCTCCACAGGTCACCATGGATAGTCCACTACCCTGCTCCATCTCTTGATTGAAAACACCAGCTAAATTAGTGGTTTTGACACTTCAATATTCTCCTCAGGTAAGACCCATGTCTTCCTATTTGTCACTGCTGTAGTGTAGCAAATAAGTGTACCTCTTATTATATTTTAAAGAATGGCATAATCAATGAATGTCCACAGGGCCAATTCATGCCGGTTCTTCACAGTATTTGTCATGTGAGTGATACATATGAATGCATGGATGCATAGCTGGAGGGATACATGGATATATGGGTGTTTGGAACTGGATAGTGTATGAATGAATGAAAATTAAGAGTCATTGTCCATTGATTCACTAATTAAGCATAGTATATCTTTTTCTCTAAGAAATAGTCTACCCATCCATGTAAAGTTTACAAACCAGCAAGAAAGAAATTTAAAAATCACCCTAATAAGTAATTTTAACTAGTCAGGTACTATGAAAAACGCCAAGGTGATAAGGGTTGGCAAAAGTCCTTGATACAGGAAGTATTTCAAATTTCTGACTTTTTCAGATATTAGGAGATTTGCACAGAAATAAGGGGACTTTGGGTGGGATTCACGTATAAATATGAAACTCACTATTGTCTCCCATATCCCTTATATACACGGCATGGTGGTTATGATATATGGCATCTTAGTGAACTGGAATTTTCACTGTGGCTCATTCTGTGAAATCAGGAATTTTCAATCTGTATCTTCATGCTGCTACCTAAAAAACATTTTGGACTTTGGAACATTTCAGGTTTTTACTTTTTAAGTAGAGGATGTCCTGACTTGAGTAGCATGGGAGTTGAGTAGGATCTCTCCAAGCAAAAGCTGGTACCAGGACCTAAGTTCACACCTAAAGGGTTGCCTGAGGACAAACAGAGAAAGCTGGATGTCCTAAGGTTTCAGGCAAGAGTAGCTTTAAATTGACATGTTGCCAAGTACAAACATCTAGAATTGTGAAGAAGTCTGGCTCAGTAGACTAAATGAAAGAACAGCATAGAAAGGGGCCAAGTATATGAACCTTAAAATTTCTAGTAGAAACTGTAAGGAGGATTCCAGGGCATGAAGAGATCTTAAAGTCAGATGAAGGATTGGAAACTTGTTCCTGTCGCAAGAGTGAGTAATTGCGGGTGTGAGCAGACCATGACTGTGCACCCGGAATAGCAATGGGCCCAGGAGAACTGGGTAGAATATGCTGTGGCTCGCTGGCGATGATGAAGTGCACAAAGAAAGCAGAGTTCCTCAACCATTGTTATGCTCTCTCTCTCCATTATCCCCACGGTGTGGAGATTTAAGCAGTGTATTGATGTTGGTGTCATCTCAGTCCTTCCCTTGAACAAGGTAAGTGACTGCCCTTGCATTTAGAAGAGGTTCATTCCCTTTCTTCTTAACCTCTGCTGAGCCACAGGGATTTATTCAGGAATTATCAGTAGTATCATGCAACAGTGACGTCATCCTTGTCCTACCCATCAAATCTCTCCAAAGACCCTTGAATAAGTTGCAACTGCACTTAAAGCTTAAGGATCAACTGTCCCTCCTGAAAGAACAGCTACAGATTTAAGTGCCTAAAGCTTTCCATGCACGGTCTCATTTAATCCTCCTAAGATCTCCATGACGTTTGACATGTTAACCACTTCCCAGATGAGGATCTTGTGGATGCAATTTTCTACATCCCTTAGCAGTAACCACATAGCTAGTAAGTGATAGGCCCAGGATCTAAACCCATCTTAGGCTTAAACTTATGCTTTATCCAGTAGACTGCATTGGCTATGAGCATATTTCCTACTGTGATTTATACACTGGTCTGAAGGAGATATTTCAGCTGGGTATGTTGGCATATGCTTATAATACCACTTAGGAGGTAGAGGCCAGGCGATCATGTCAAGTTCAAGGCCAGGCTGGACTACATAGTGAGTTCCAGGCCAGCCAGGTCTATATATAGCAAGGTCCTATCTAAACAAGAGAAGAGACATTTTAGTAGCAACTGATTATGCTAGAAACTGGCCTCACAGAACTGCTCTATAAATGAAAGACAAGTGTCTGTGTATTCATTTGACCTTAACATGGCTGTTCTGCATTGCTTTTCTGTGTTCCATAATTTATTTGCATATGATATTAAATGAAGCCATCTATACCAGTTACTTTTGATATGGCTATGACAAAATGTCTGGCAGAAACAAATTAAGGGAGGATGGATTTATTTTGGCTCATGGTTTCAAAAGGATTTCAGTTTATCCTAGAATAGAGAAGTCTTGGTATGGCTCCATCCACAACAGTGGAGGCATATGCAGAGACACCTCTAGCTAGGCCCCACCTCTTAAAAGTTCTTCAGCCTCCCAAACGGTGGCACAAGTATTTAAAATGTGATCCTACATAGTATATTTTGGGTTTAAACTGTAAATGCCATAGACTCCCCATATGTACTTGCTCCTACTCAGAATCCAGATTAATTCTGGCTAGGTCTGCTGCAGAGATATCTGTGCAATTAATGCCCAACGTGAGACACCAGCATTCATCTTCAAGATTAGTCACTCACAGATGAAAGTTATGATCTTTTTAGTCCATTCCTTTCATTTTCATGTAAATTTATAGGAGATGTTCTGTCCCAAAGAGCCATCAGAGGAGCTGAGCTGACCTGGAATCTTTCAGAACTTACTAGAATCTAGTAACTAGATGATGCAACAGACCACACCAAAGCCTTCCCTGCTCATATGCCAATCTGATGAGATCTCCAGGCACCTGCTCCTGACGGTCTCCAACGGAAAGCATGTTGAACAGAAAGGACCGGCATCTTATTCTCCTTGAACTCAAATACCAGCTTTGCCCCTCATGTCTAAAGAGGTCTGCCCCTTCCTTCTCTAAACATCTTGGCTGAGGAAGCAATGTCAAACTTTCCTGTGTTACTTCATCGGTACTTCACAACCTAGGCAGAGAAGGTACCATAGCCCTACTTCCAATATCAGTAACAATTGGACTGAAAATAAGAAAACAAAAATCAACTTTCCCTCTCAGCTCTCGAGATTTCCTGAGCCCCTACTCACTTTCTGGGAGTGTTCATTGCTCTTTGTGTTCTGATGTCACCTACATATAAAACTGATGTCTGCCTCTCCAACACCCATACAACATCTTCCCTCTTGCATTCCCAACAGATAGTATTTAAAAACCCATATTTCCCACATGAATCTGTGAGAATCATGGGAGGCTAACTTCATCTCCAGCTTCAAAAGTTAAATTCAATTTATCAGCCAACCAATCTGCATAGCCCAACACTGACTGTGGCACATGACTAAAGCTGGTCAGCCAGACAGAGGGGAAGAGCTTTAGTGTCCAATGGGGGAAAGGTTTTCTCTATTCTGCTTTATGTGGATAGGGAAGTATGTGACCCTGTGGCCACTGTCAACCCTAAGATGAAGCCTAAACAACAGAGAACAGAGAGACAGATGAAGGTGCATCTCAAGTGATGCCACTGAGCTACTGGAACAAGCAACCCTAGAGCTACCCACCTTTGACATCCCTACTTTGTAAGAAGTCTCCCTCTTGTTTGGTTCAGCTTGGGATATTAAAATCGACTGCTTGGAGTTACAGGCATTCTCAGACTTTTGTCTCTAGCCTAGAATCACTTCCTGATTGTCAGGCTCTGCATGTAGCCTTCTAAATATTTATGTTCATACCCATAGATCTGGACTGCTCTCGCTCTTGATCAGAGGCTTCTTTTTGTGTGTATAACAGGTAAAGTACTGAGAAGAAGAGACTGAATGCTCAGCCCCAGATGGGACATTTCTATTAAGCCCACCACCACCAAGGCTCAGGGAACATCTCAGAAGAGTAGAGAAGAGAATGTAAGAGTCAGAGGATAAAGTGCTGTGAAATACTGTCCTCTGGGCATGACATGGCTCTTGTATTCATCAACTCACAGCAGCTGGGGTCACCTGCGCAAGATCTAGACAAGATCAAGCCAATCAAAATCCCAGAGTAGATGGGGCAGATTATTGCTACGTCCCTTGCCTTACTGGGGAGCTGTTGGCTGTTGGTAGTTGATGGCAGCTAGGAAATGGAGAAACATTCTTCTTTGAGGGTATGCCCACTGGGAAGTTTCCAATGCTCCAGTGGATAATACCACATGCATGTGCATATGGGAAGGAAAAAAAGGAAGAAAGGAATGAAGGAACGAAGGGAGAAAGGAAAGAGGAAGTCTTGAAGTTGGGAACAGGCTTGTTGGGAAGGGTATGGGGGAGTTGAAGGGAGAAATGGGGGCAGATGTGACCATAGTTCCCTGTATATGTGTAGAATCATCTGGACTTCGGTTCTAAGTTCCTCTCACAGAAAGAATCTTGCGTGTGTCATCACCCTGCCTCCCTTCCAAGTTCACTCCATCTGTACCCTCTCCAACCAAGTATCTAGAGCATCCCTCAGTACTGGCTACCACCTCCATCCTGCCCCTCTGCCTGACTCTCCTGCTCAGCAAGTTTCAACATGTGCCCCTGCTGGGACATCCTCCTCCTGTCTAAAGTGTCTTCATCTTTGTCGTCTTCATTGGCTTTACCTCTTGCTTCCAGCCATTGTACCTCTGAAGTCCCAGGGGATTTTCCTCAGACCTCTTCTCTATCTGCACTCCCTTGGGCATCTCAACACACCCTGTCTTTAACAACTGTCTATAAAAAAAAGTGCAAACGTCTATAAAAAAAAAAAGTGCAAACATCTCAGAGTGACTGAAGAACAGCAGGAAGGCAACATGTAGAAACAGCACTGAGGGCAGGACACCAAGAAAGCACTTTGCCCATGATTTTTTTTTTGAACATGATGGGCAGCCACAGAAGAAACATGTGCATATGGCTAGAGACTGTTTACATATGAAATATATGCACTTGAGGCATGGAGTGTTGATGTATGCTTACACTGTGGAATGATTATATGCTAATTAGAATATCCTTTACCTCACACTTTTTTTTATAGTGAAAACATTTAAAATCCACTCTTTTAGCAATTTGAAATACATAATCCATTGTCATTCATTGCAATTACCATCCTGTGCAGGACTCTCAATACAGTGCTGTTCATAGTAGCTAAGATATAGAAGCAACTCAAGTGCCATCCAGTCTGGAATGAATACACAAAATTTGGAACATGTGCAGATTAGGATAATGTCTTAGTTAGGGTGTCTATTGCTGTGAAGAGACATCATGACCCTGGCAACTCTTTTTTTTTATTTTATTTTATTTATTTTATTTTACAATACCATTCAGTTCTACATATCAGCCATGGGTTCCCCTATTCTCCCTCCTCCCACCCCCTCCCCTTACCCCCAGCCCACCCCCCATTCCCACCTTCTCTAGGGCAAATCCTCCCCCAAGGACTGTGATCAACCTGGTAGACTCAGTCCAGGCAGGTCCAATCCCTTCCTCCCACACTGAGCCAAGTGTCCCTGCATAAGCCCCAGGTTTCAAACAGCTAACTCATGCAATGAGCACAGGACTCCGTCCCACTGCCTAGTTGCCTCCCAAACTGATCAAGCCAATCAATTGTCACACCTATTCAGAGGGCCTGATCCAGCTGGGGGCCCCTCAGCCTTTGGTTCATAGTTCATGTGTTTCCATTCATTTTGGCTATTTTTTTTTCAACAAACTGAAAGAAAAAAACCACATGATCATCTCCTTAGATGCTGAAAAAGCCTTTGACAAAATCCAACACCCCTTCATGATAAAGGTCTTAGAAAGATCAGGAATACAAGGAACATTTCTAAACATAATAAAAGCAATTTATAGCAAGCCAACAGCAAACATCAAATTAAATGGAGAGAAACTCAAAGCGATACCACTAAATTCAGGAACAAGACAAGGCTCTCCCCATAATTATTCAATATAGTACTAGAAGTTCTAGCTAGAGCAATAAGACAACAAAAGGAGATCAAAGGCAACTCTTATAAAGAAAAACATTCAATTGAAGTGGAGCTTACAGTTCAGAGGTTCAGTCCATTATCATCATGACAGGGAGCATGGTGGTGTGCAGGCAGAGGTGGTACTGGTTACATCTTGGTCAGAAGGCAAAAGGAAGTGTATTGAAGCACTGGGCAGTATCTTGAGCAAAAGGGACCTCAAAGCCTGCCCTCACAGTGACACACTTCCTCCAACAAAGCCACACCTCCTAATAGTGCCACTCCCTATGAGCTTACGGGGGCCAATTACACTCAAACTACCACAGATAGTATTCAACCTTAAAAAGAAAAGAAAACTATATCATTTGTGACAATAAGGATGAACTTGGAGAACATCATGTTAAGTGAAATAAGCAAGGCACAGAAATACAAACCCACATGACCTCATTTATATGTGCAACCATAACACGTCAGGCCCTTGGAAGCAGAAAGCAGAACAGCAGTTGCCCAGACTGGACAAAGAGAGATAAAGGGAAACACTGACCACTGAGTGTAGATACTGGGGTATATGCTTAGTATATTTTTTTTAACTTTTCAGGTTAGTCTATTGACTGCAGGACTCACTACATAGGAGGAAAAAATGGAGACAGGAAATCTCAGGAAGCTGTTACAGGGGCACACAGACATGAAAATGCTTTCAGCACAATGTTCAATGCAATAGTCAAAGTACCCCAGCACACTGTGGTGTCTCCATCCGTGTGTGTGTGAGAGAGAGTGTGCGTGTGTGTGCATGTGTGTGTGCATCTGTGTAGCTAAAACTGACCTTGGACTCCCTAGGTAGCACAGACTGGCCTCAAACTTACGATCCTCCAGTGTCAGCCTCCTGAGTACTAGGATTACTGGTGTGTTCTGCTGTGCCTGGACAAGCTGGTCATCCTTCAGTGTCAGGGCCGGGAGAACAGAACATGAAGTCAGGAGAGTTTGGAATCAGGAGGTCTTGTGCAAGCTGATGGTTTATGTAAGCACATTTATTAAGAAGTACAGCATCTTATATACAGTTTGGAGGGGGACAATGGGACAGAGTCAGCAGGAAGCTAATCAAGCAGTGTTTCACAAAGGAAACAGGGTCTCTCGAGTGTGTCACAGACCAACACACCGCACAAGCACAAGCACAACACACCAAACACAGCAGCC
Organism: Peromyscus leucopus; assembly: GCF_004664715.2. NCBI lineage: Eukaryota > Metazoa > Chordata > Mammalia > Rodentia > Cricetidae > Peromyscus > Peromyscus leucopus. The sequence goes on along the minus strand of NC_051063.1, from coordinate 79,641,270 downwards.
TTGGGACTGGGAACCCTAGTCTTTTCAGGGGAAAAAGCCAAGTTCCCAGGAATCAAAACCTTAACTCCTTCAAGGCCCAGGGCCCAGCCCCAGCCCAGCCTAGACCTTGCCAAGTCTGCCCCTGGGCAAGGACACAGAACTAGCTTCCCTTCGTCCTTTTATCAGGGCCTCTGTGAAAGCCTTGGATTAACCTGGCTCTCAGTACATTTAATACAACTCCAAGTCCAGTTGGATATCCCAACAGTGATCTTCTGGGTCTTCCTGCTTCCGGTTACCTCCACTGTTGGCATCTGGAGGATATGGGAGGTGGAGGGAACACACATGACTCAACAGTTAAGAGCACTGACTGCTCTTCCAGAGGAGCCAGGTTCAAATCCAGCACCCACACGATAGCGTACAGTCTATAACTCTAGTTCCAAGGATCTAATGCCCTCTTCTGGCCTCTCTGGATATTGCATCCATGTAGTGCATAGATAGATATACATGTAGGCAAAATACCCATACATAGAAAATGTAAATAAATAAATAAAATTTTAAGGGCAGGGGCAGGCCATGTGGGCTAATTCCTTTAACCTAAATGTCTGCATCTCTGGCTAACAGAGCCAACTCTGATATACTAAAAAACTCATCCCATGGAGCTATCAACAAGGTTTGGTATTGCTAAGTAAAGTCATATGTCCAACTCTGTACTTGATAGACACCAATGACTTCTACTCTCAGGTCAGATCAAACTACCAAACCTCACTGGGGGGTGAGGGAGGGTCCATATGTGGGTGCTTGTGTATCAATGCATGTTTGTCCATGAACAGGAATATGTGTACGTGTATGTTTGTGCTGGTATAGATATCAACAGGTAGAGGGATAACGGGTGCACATATCTCCCCACAGAACACACCCCCATCTTCTGCCTGGTACAGTGTGTGATGCCTGGGCTTGCTTATGCAGAGCCGGTGTGGTCCTTCCTGCTGCATCGCTTGCCATCACTCATTAACGCAGTCTACACAGGCTGTGCCAGCGGCAACCAGCCTCTGTAGAGAGTGTTAAATATCGCGACTGTTTATTGCTTAATATTTTTCATGCTAACGGCAGGCTAATTTGCAGGGATTTGAGGCAGTGTATAAAACACCTTCTGCTGACTGCTCATTCCGTGCCAAGGAAGGGCTTGGCAACAGCAACCTTACCCGGGGCATCTTGGACACTGTGTGTGGTATCCCACTGCCCCCCATTTGGTCTTCCCTGAGTAAGTCCAGTGGCAGGCAGACAGCAGGGCATCTCCATGCAAGCACGTGGGAGAAGGGGAGCTGCAGAACTGCCTGCCTGCTGCTGGGGTCAGCCCTGGAGAAGCCGAAGTGAGAAAGGGAAACAACACCTGGAAGTAACCAAGGTGAGTCCTGTCCTCATTTTGATGGGTCACAACTCACTGCTCTGGCTGTGGGGACAAGCCAGGGTGAGAGTAACAACCAAAAGAAGACAGGAGTCTTCCCCCACCCAGGGACTCCGGACAGTGACTGCTTCTGTTTTGGTTGTTTACAGCCTGCTAGCAGCACATGAGTTCTCTCATCTCACAGCACTCTTGCAGCAGGGAGTCACGTGGGCATCCAGTGAGGGGCAAACCAAAGCAGAGACCACTGAAGGGCTCCTAAGTGACAACACCTGGTGGCAAGCCCCCAGCCCCAGTCCCCCAGCCCCCCAGTCCCCCGTTCCCCAGTACGCAGCTGAGCTCAGCACATGCTGCAGAGTCTGCTCTATATGGAGCCCAAGCTGATTCTGTTGATGTGTTTTCTTTGCTCACAGATTGTTTTTTTTTTTAACTGTGAAATAGTTGCCAACATTTAAAACTTAGAAGATTTCTGATTTAAAATTTAAAAAAGAAGAAGAATCAAGAATTCTGGCTTTCTTTATAAACTAGACTATCTAGTGATACAGAGCCCCTGTTGCTACTTGGAGACTGTTAGCCAGACCTCAGTTCCCGCTGCCTCCCCTGAGGTCACGTGCCCTGCTTACTATGAGCCTCATCACCCATTTCCACAAGCCCAACACTTTGAACTATTTGTATGGCTGACCTGGTACCTGCTGCATCTTCCAGTCTTTTCAGGATCTCTCCTGCCCATCCCCTCCCTCCCTCCCTTCTTCCCCTTCTCCCTCTGTCTTTCAAGAAAGAGAGCTTCTGCAGGCTCTAGTTGCTGACATTGGCTCATAGCCTATTGCACAGCCAGGCTGCTGTTTCCAATAAGACAGCACAAAACAGAAGATGAGGCCTATAGAAATGGCTTGGGGGTCAAGATCACTGACTCTTAAAGAAGACCCAGGTTCAGTTCCCAGCACTCACATGGTGGCTCACAACTGTCTGTAACTGCAGTTCTAGAGGATCTGACACCTCTTCTGACCCCTGTAGGCATACACACACACACACACACACACACACACACACACACACACACACACACATAGTACACATACATACATGCAGGCATAACACTCACATACATAAAAATAATAAAATAAGTCAATCTAATTTTTTTAAATAGGTGAATAACTTTGGGGGATACAGATAGGAGCATGTGGGAGGTATGTTTACACACACACATGCACATTTGTTTATGGGTTACCATATTTCCTGTATTCAAAATAAAAGGCACGTCATACCCCATGATGCCCAGTAATTGTGTATTTGAAAGGCAGCAACCAGCTAGGCATATAGCTTAGGAGAAGAACATTTACCCAGCATGCCCAGGGCCTGGTTCCTATCACCTGTAACATGGAAATTCTTTGGGATTTTTTTTCCTTGACATTCCACAGAGAGAATCTTAAGGAGATATAGCATTGCTGTATAAGTGTTGTGTAAGAGTAATGGAGTTACTCAGAAACTGAAGCCAGGGCATGGCCATATCTAAAAGTCAGAAACGCATTCACAGCAAAAAGGTGCATCTCAGGACGTCAGCATTGGGTGAGCACCTTAGGAGAGATGAGTGTTCTGGCCACAGCTCCAGCAATACCCCTGAGAGCATCCACGGCTTTCCTGTGGAGCAAATGGCCACAGGCTTGAGGGGACGGCAGAAGCGCTGCTCAGCGGAATAGTCCAGTACTGCCTCAGCTCTGTCCAGCTTCTCAAGAAAAGCCAGAAATCTGCGTCTTATGTGAAATGCACAAGTTTTATTATTTGTTATTTGAGACAGTGTCTCCCTCGGTAGCCAAGGCTAGCCTCAAACTCCTGACCTCCCTGCCTCAGCCTCAGAGAGCTGGGACTACAGATATGGGCCTCCGCTCCTGACTCCAAATTATTAAACATAAATAAACAAAGCATTCCTTAAGGAATCACTGGGCATATAATAGCAGCTGCCCTCTTTGGTGTGTGAGGTCCCAGCTCAATGTGATACCCATGCTCATTTAAACAGCTGTCATGTAGTAGCCCTGATCACTCGCCAGGTTCTGCTCTAAACGTACACGTATTAACTCATGGAATCCATCTTACAGCCCCCTGTGGCAGGATCTCTCAGCACTGTCCTTATTTGACAGAGAAGGAAACTGAGGCAGAAAGAAGTTAAACCACATAGCTTAGTGAGAGGCAGAGCTAGGAGGAGCCCAGAATCCCCACTTCCTAGCTCAGACTATCAGTCTCTCCAGGGCACCATGCCAACGCTCTCACAGAAGCCTTCTGAAGTAAGACTATTAGCACCCCCACTTCATAGGAGAATAAACCGAGGCCAGAGAGGAATGGGTGCTTGCCTGCAGTCCTGTGGCTTCATCAAACTCCAGTGCAGAGGTCTTCCCAGACAAGCCTCCCACACGGGGGGAAGCAGGTGGGCTATTCAGTAGGTGTGAGGGAAACCGTTTCTAAGAGCCCAAATGTCATTTTTTTTTCTGATAAGGGAAAGGCTGCTCTGGCTGTCAGACCATAAGCTGCAACCTTTATGTTTGCAAAGCAAAAAGGGCAATTAAGTGAGACAAAATAAATCTTCTTGGGCCTCTGTCAATGGGCCTGGCAGGTCTGCGGGCAGCCGCTGATTGACAGGGCGCATTACATTCTGGAGCCAACTCAGTCTCTGACATTTCTCTGATGCAGCACTGAAGCGGGAGACTGGCTTCTTAAAGGGCCCCGTCTGTTTCAGAGCTGCAGGGATTCCCAAGTAGAAGGGTAGGTGCATCGCTTGGCTGAGCTGGGAAAGTGCTGGCACATAGGCTGGAGAGATAACAACCATGGTCTCCATGGTGCCTTGACAAGTGGCCCAGGGCTCTTTCTGTGACTGGCACTATTCATGTCACTGTCAGGTGGTGTTGGGAATTGTGATGAGCCCCAAAGCCTCCATGGGTGGTTTTTCTGGTAGTGGAGTCTCACAGTCAACAGGTGAGAACAAGATGCCCCGTGGCCTTCTCATTCCTGTGAGACCTGTGCCGAGGCTAACATACATGGCTGGACCCTCTGTAGAGAGATTTGGAGGATGGGCTAATAATTTCTCTCCCGTCTCAGAGGGTAAGTGTGTGGCTAGCCATTCTGATGATAGGAATCATAGAGTCAGTGTGTGGGCAGTCCTGATGGTAGACATCATTTAGTAAGTGTGTAAACAGCTCTGATGGTGGAGATCATAGAATAAGTTTGTGAGCAGCCCTGTTGATGAAGAAGAATAGATAGGCACCAGGAGTTCTGAAGGTGTCTGAGAAAAGTCCAGGGAAAGATAGGTTTGTACAGAGCACTTCCTTCTGGGAAGAGAAAGCCACATGCCTCCAGAAAGGGAGCTTGAGCCTGTCTCCCTCTGAAAGGAGAGCCCTGGTCCTCCTTGTCTCATTGTCCAGATCTGTTTGGAGAGTGCCCCTGAATTTTCATTTATCCCATTTAAACCCACAGCAGTTCCTGATCCCATAGCAGTTCCTGTCCCCACAGCAGCTCCTGTCCCTACAGCAGTTCCTGTCCCCCATACTGTCCTTCACGAAAGCTTTTTCCTCCTTCAACATCCTTAACCCTGGGCTTAAGAATGTGAGATGGGGTTGGACAGGGTTTAGAATTTGATCCTGATGATCAACTCACCACCCGACCTCAATGACGATGAATGAATGAATAGTTCTGCTTAGGTCTAGAAGAGCAGCATAAGATGGGCTCATGGTCTGTCTTAGTTTAGTTTCCTGTTGCTATGATAAAAGCACCTTCAAGGAGAACGGGCTTGTTTTAGGTCACAGTTCCAGGTTATAGTCTGTTATGATGGGAGAGCCAAGGTATCAGGAGCTTGAAGCAACTGGTCACATTATGTCCTCAGTCAGAAAAAGAGTAGTGAATGAATGCATACATGCTAATCCTCAATTCCCTTTCTCCACTTTCATATAGTCCATAATCCTCTGCCTAGGGAATGGCATCACCCACAGTCGGCAGGTCTTCCCACTTCAATTAACACAATCAAGAAAACGTCCCACAGACATGCCCAGAGTGTCATCTCCAAAGCGATTCTAGATTCTGTCCAGTTAAAAATGACCACTAATCACTAGGGGGAGGTGAAGGGGCTTGAGAGACTGAGGATCAAGGCCCAGTTTCTGCATGCATGTGTGTGTAACTCTAGATAGACCATATCTGAATCTAGGTCACGGGGCTGTTGTGAAACTTAAATAAAATGACATGCAGAAAGAGCCTGGGGCACACCTAACGCTGCTCAATAAATGCCAGTTCTTACAGCCTTGCACGCTGCTTATGATGCTGATAGAGACCATGCTGGTGGCAACACTGATGAAGATGAAAACCTGCTGACATCCCATGCTCTGAGAAAGGTCTTGGACTGGGATCGGGCCTGATGTCCAGTATCTTACGTATTTGTCCAGTGGGGTAGGCACACGGCCATCTTTGGTTAATGGCAGCATGTGGGGGGTAAAGATAAGGCTGGAAGACAGTTGAGCTGAGAGAACGCTTCTGGCTTCATTTCTGAGTCAACTGATGTGAGAGGCAGACTCGAGAGGCCCCTTCTTCTGAGGGACTGCTCCTCACTTGCGGCTGGGTCCACGAGGACTCTCGAGCCACCTAATTTGATCCAATTCTCAGACTTCTGTCAAATATTCAGGGCTGCACCAAAATACGTCAGGGCACCACATAATCTCAGATTTAGAGTCTGCCAGGCGATATTTCTATAACCCACTGTGAAAACTTGGGTCTCTAAGCAAACCCTCTCACATGTGAGCATCCAGGTGTGCTCTGCCAGGCTGCACCCTAAGGCAAGTCTTCACGGGCATGGAATTGTTGACAGCCAAGAGAGAAGTTAAGGAAGCCAACCGTCTTCCCTGTTGACCCATGGCCCCTCCCAGGAGAACAGAGAAATGAATGAACTTTGGTACCGCCACTCAGCTCTGCACTGAAGAAGCTGCTCCATCTGAGCATGGTGACACACACTTGTAATCCCAGAACTCAAGAGGCAAAGCCAGGAAGATCAAAAGCTCAAGGACAACTTGGTCTACAAAGTGACAGCATCAGAAGGAGGAGCCGTTGTGCTTAGCACCACTAAACTAAGGGTCTAAAGGTCTGGGTCTGTGAGCCAGGCTCTTCCTGATCTCCTGGATGACCAGGGTGCTTCACTTTCCTCTAGTCCTTCCTTCCCTGGTTGCAGAGGGTTGCAATGATATCACAGGAGAAGAATCCTTTGGCAGAGTACAGAGAGATATGAATCCTGTGAGACTGCTATTTGTTAATAGACCATATTTTCCCTCCAGCCCTTAGTCAAGGAGAAAGAAATCCATTAGAAACAAATTCTTCCCCACCACAGGTCTTGAAAAAAAATTCCTCTTTATATTAAAGTTCTGATTCCATGTAAATTCGGGATCCTAGGAAGCACCAGAGAAAATATAATGGAGATGAAGAAGAGGAGAGGAGATGGTAAGCAAGAGCCTGGGGATGGGACAGAGATGTAGTTGCATCAAGTAAGATGCTTCAACCGTGAAATGTCTGATGATAGATGGCAAGTGGGCACTGTCTGCGAGACTCTGCAAGAAATGAAGTGGGCCAAGCTAGATAATAGCTATCAGAAGAGGTGGGTGATGGTCAAAAAAACCTCTAGTCTAACAGCAAAATAAAACAGAAGATTTAAAAAGCAGAACAACAACAAAAAAAATATGAGAACAGGGGAGGGGAGAAGGAAGGGAGAGAAAAGCTGTTCATGGCAGCCGCAGAAGGGGGAGAAGAGACTCTAGGGAAACCCTCTCCTCCCATCACTTGACAGGAACCGTGATGGAGGAGAAAAGTAACCATCAGTCTCACTCAAGTATGAACCCCAAAAACTACACTAGCAGTCTGCCGGCAAGATGTGCCGTGGTGAACTGGTGGTCTGAGTGTCACAGGAGAAACCAACCACTTTGTACTGGATTGCAGGATCATTTCTGAGATGGAACTTGTACCTAGCACTGCTAATGAGTCCAGGAACCTGAGGTTTAAATAAGCCAGGGACCCAGGGAGAAAGCTACTATTACTGTTAACTTAGAAATAAAATGATTCCTAATGGCATATTGCTCTATCTCTAGATTGTGCCTTGCTCAGCCCTCATCAGAGAAGCTTCTTCCTGCAGTGTTAATGTGAAGATCCACAATTTGGCAATGTGTAGAGAATGAGGAACTTCGGAGTGTTCAGCATTCATAGGATATCTGTATCACACCCCCTGCCCTCGAGGCTCAGGGATATACCCATAAGAGGGACCAGAAAGATTTTAAGAGGCAGGGGTGCCAGATGTTTTCAAAGAAACAATGTTTTCCAGACACAGCCAGACTGATGCACATACAGACTGACAGAGACTATGACAGCTTGCACAAGACCTGCGTAAGCTCAAGCCAGACAAAATCTGAGCACAGAGAGGAGAAGTAGTCACAAGACTCCACCTCTACCTGAGAAGCCACTCACAGTTGGTCGTTGCCAGGAGAGGAAAAAACTCCATTTTCTTCAATGTAGTAGCACTGGATATGCCAACCACTCCAGGGCAGGCCCTGTGCTCAGGAGTAGCTGGATAACACAAAACAAACTCCATGTTTTCATGGGTGGTTTTTGTTGTTTTATTTTAAGAAAGAAAGAACACAAAGTTGGTAAGTAGGGAGGTGGGAGAGGATTTGGAAGGAATTAAGGGAAGGGAAAGAATATTATCAAAATGCATTATATGAAAGTTTCAAAAATAAATACAATATTAAAAATCTTTGTTCAAAAAAAGAATCCTAATGAGTAAGCAGCTTAATGTCTGTCATGGGACCAAACACGAAAACACCTCTGGACTTCAGGGAAGAAACTTCAGACCAGAACTAGACAGCATTCCATGCGATATCAGAGGCAGAGTCTACAGGGGAACTTGGACACAAGATTCAAGTGGGCAGCCCAATATTAGGAAGAACATCCAGACACAGGGCTAGCACTTGCAGCCTAAAAGATGGTCCAGAGGTTCTCATAGCAACTGTGACCCAGCTCATGAAGAACTCTGTACTACAGGATCAGCATCTGTGACCTGATCTTCAAAGACCTGCCCAGGGATATGGAAGGCATCTTGGAGCCTGGGAAAGAATGCCAAGAGAGTAGAAGCTGTCCAGCAGCAGACAATCCTGCATTCAGACTCTATACCTCCACCCAGCTCCCTCCCCTTCCTATTTATTCCTCTTTTAATTAATATCCAATGTCAACTTAGCAGGCCAGCCCCATCCCCGATCTCCTGTCTTTCTCTTTCTTCCTCTCTCTCTTCTTCCCTCCATCCTTCCTTCTCTGACTCTCTTCTACTTTATACCTCTCCCTCACCTTCTTCTCTATTCTTGACTTTTTCGTTTTGATAATCTTTCACAAATGCCATAGGCTGGCTGGGTTGTGTGGTCAGTGTCTCAGTTTCCTGGCACTTGGGATTCTTCTAGATCACCTTTACTTTCCCTTTCTCATTCCACTTTTAGTCAAAGATGCTTTATCCATTTTATCCATCTGTTCTTGTCTCTGTTGTTCTCCCTTCACTTTTCTCCCATCTTTTCTTAATAACAAGCTATTGATCATGAGTCCTCCTCTCATTTTTTTTCCTTCTCCCTTATAGCCATAGAAACAAATATTTTGGTTCACACTCTGCTTTCAGTGCTCCTTTACTCCTCCAAATGACTGGCACCAAAAGGGTTATTGTTATTTATCTATTACTATATTTCATAGTGGGCCTATCTTTGACAATGAGTGATTTTTTTAGGACAGTATATTCCAATTTCAGGGAATACCAAGGACTGGGCCCAAGCACCAATCTAGAAGAGAAATAGGACATTTCAACTCTGCAGCACCCTAGTCCCTCTGGAACATTTCAAGCACCTCCATTGAAAGAACAGGGTGATAAAGTGAGTCCAACCAACAACCAAGTCCCGCATGTGCAAGCTACAACACAGAACACACCAAAACAGGATAGTGCAAGGCAGCATGACTCCTCCAAAAAATTATTAACCCCACAGTAGTGTCCTCAGTTAAGAGTGAATTGGATGGAATCCCAAACAAAGAATTCATGGGAATAAGAAAAAAAATGTACGGGGAGGGGGTAGCATAAGGAAGAGAAAGTGGTGAGGGACAGCTGGATCAATTCCAAGAGAACAAAAACAAACATGATTGCAAAAAGGCATCAATACTGGTGTGAAAGTGGAGGTCGAAAGAATGTAAGAGCTAGAAGATGGGAAGAACACTGTGAAACACAGTCCTTGGATAAGACATGACTGTCACATACATGAACTCCCAGCAGCTGTGATTACCTGCACAAGACCTGTACAAGACCAAGCCAGTTAAAGGTTCCCTTGCAGGGGTAGGATCTCCCAAGGCTCCACCACTGGCTGAGGAGCTACTGGCAATTGATGGCTGCTTTTTATTTTCTTACTTTCTTTTCTTATTTATTTACTTTTTAACTTATTTTTGAGAGTCACTTTTCTTTGGAGGATGTGGCCACTGGTGAGTGTCCCATGGTCCAGTGGATGCTCCCATACCCATGCATGTTCTGGAGGCACTAATTGAACTCAGTGGGTCAAAAAAAAAAGAACAAAAGTTGAGAGACAAATGTGAAGGGGTCCTGAGGACAGGTGTAAGGAAGAAGTGGAGAAGGATGTGGTCAAGATATATTGTATATTGCATTTAATTTTCAAAGAATAGATAAAAGTTTTTACAAAAGAAAGTGGAATTCAATAAATGATTGCAATACTATCTAAAAACTGAAATACTGGCAATGAACTTCTCAGTAAGTCAAATAAAAGGCTCCATGGACAGCCTTAACAGCAGAATGGTTCAGAGGACAGAACAGCAGGACCTGAAGACAATGTGGAGGCATCAGCACTGACAGTGACAGACAAATGAACACAAAGGTGCAGTCAGAGCATCCTAGACTTCGGGGACACTAGGAAATGACCAAACCTATGAATCCTGAAAATTAAAGGAAGAGAATCACTTTGTGATAAAGGTGTAGAAAGTACTTTCAGTAAAAATTATAGCTGAAAATTTCTAACATCTATGGAAAGAGAGACCACTTTAGGAACAGGAGACACTTAGAACACCAAAGAGACAAAACAAGAAATAACCTTCCCACGCCATATTGTAGTTAAAACCATATTGCCATAGTCCAGTTAACTATGCAGAACAAAGAATGTGTACTGAAAAGAGCAAGAAACACTGAGTCACACACAAAGGCCGGCCTGTCAGAATAAAAGCAGATTTCTGAACAAAAACTTTAAAGACCTGAAAGGCTAGGTACAACATTCTTCAAACTCTGAAAGACAATGGCTGACAGCCCAGACCACCATACCCAGCAAAACTGCATGTCATAAAATTTCCTACAATAAAAATAACCTAAGAGAATTTATAACCAACGTGAGCAAGATGGTTCAATGAGTAAAAACACTTGGTGCCAAGCGTCACCACCGGCAAGTGACCCGCAAGCCCCCATGGTAGGAGGGGAGAACAGACTCCTGCAAGTTGTCCTCTGCTGCCACAGGCACGCTAAGGCACGGCGCTCCACGGTGCCCTGTGCACTAAGCTGTGCATTCTCTGGGTTAGTTGCATTAGGTGCTCTTTGGTCTTATGCCTGGTTTACTGGGGTGTAACTGCGTTGTAGGTCAAGAAGGACTATGCATGACTGCTGTAATGAATATGCAATAGACTTGAGGATGCACATGGCAAAAAAAAAAAAAGGAACAGAGAACATAGACACAGCAAAAAGCAGTGTGGGTGAAGGGGTGGGACATGGGTGACAGCAGGTACACATTTACATTTAAGAGAGAACAGTCTCAGATTACCAACTTAATTTCATACCTCAAGGAACTAGAAAAATAAGAAGGTCAGCCTGGGGTACAAAGTTAGAGTTATCCTGGGCTACAGAATGGGACCCTACCTCAAATCAAAACAAAACACCAATAAGATAAAATTAAACCTAACACTAACAAAATAAAAAATAGTAACAAACATTAAAGCAGAAACAAAATAGAGGATTTTATTTAATTTTCACTTTTATTTTATGTTATGTGTGTGGGCGTTTTCTCCACATGTATGTCAGTGAACCACATGTGTGGGTGGTGCCCACAGAGGCCAGAAGAGGACACTGGATCCCCAGGAACTGAAGTTGCAGGTGATTGTGAGCAACCATATGAGTGCTGGGAACTGAACCTGGGTCCTCTGCAGCCAGTGCTCTTAACCAGGGAGCCCCTAAACAGAAGATTTTTCAAGAAAAACAAAGTCAATTAAACTAGGAGTCAAACTTCAAAATTTTTTTTTAAACTTGACAAAATTTTACTGACTTGGCTAAAGAAAGAAAAAAAAGATGGCATAATAAAATAAAAGAAGACTCACTGATAATAATCTTATAGAAATAAAGTGAATTGTAAGAAAATGTAATGAACATTTGTATGCCAGCCATTTGGATAACTCAGATGAAATTTCTGGAAATGCACAACCTACCAAGACTGAATTATAAAGAAAAAGAAAATCTGAATCAGTGAGTTAGTCAATGGGTTACGGCACTTGCCACCAAGCAAAATTACCAGAGTCCAATACCCAATTACCACAAGGTAGAAAGAGAGAACCAACTCCTGCAAGTTGTTCTCTGACCTCTATACATGCACTGTGGCATTCATGCACACACACATGAGTGTGCACACACACACACACACACACACACACACACACTAATTAATTAATTACAATAGTTTAAAGAGATAGAAAATCTGAAGAGAGCTAGTTGCCAGTAAATAGACTGAACCAGTAATTTAATATCTCCAAACAAAAAAAGGTGAGGACTGATGGTCCTGATGAATTCTACCAGAAATGAAGTAAGCAAGTCCTTCTCAAACTAGTTTTAAAAACAAGAAGCGAGCCCTATTTAGTCTATCCTGTGGAACCAGCCCTACCTCAATACCTCAGCCACATAAAGGCACCACAAGAAAACAAAATGCATACCAATATTCCCTTCTGAATATCATTATAAAAAATTTTAACAAAATGCTAGTAAATGAGATGAATAATATATTAAAATGATTATGCAAAGGGAATATGATGTAATTATAATTTCAAAAAGAAGTAATAAAAAATTTTAAAGGATTATGTAGCATAACCAAGTCGAGTTTGTTAGTAGAATACAAGAATAGTTAAATATACAAAAACTAGTCGATGTGACCACATTAATAAAATGAAGGGGAGACACATGATTAACTAAACTGAAGAAGAAAGGGCATCCAACAAAATTCAATGCCTTTTCATGATTAAAAAAAATTAACGGCCGGGCGGTGGTGGCGCACGACTTTAATCCCAGCACTCGGGAGGCAGAGGCAGGCGGATCTCTGTGAGTTCGAGGCCAGCCTGGGCTACCAAGTGAGCTCCAGGAAAGGCGCAAAGCTACACAAAGAAACCCTGTCTCGAAAAAACCAAAAAAAAAAAAAAATTAACTCAGAAAATTTCAAATGAGGGAAATGAGAGCATACCCTTAACGAGAACCAGATAGGGATGCTCATATTACCATGTCTCCTTATTACTGTATTAGAGAACTAGCCATAGCAATTAGGCAGGGGAAAAAATTA
>NC_051063.1:79560771-79623271 GCF_004664715.2 Peromyscus leucopus | reverse complement strand
AGTGGGGAACAGGTGTTGACATCGATCATCACTTAACACAGAAAGAAAAGTTTGTGTTGGTGAGTACACACACACACACATCAGTGTACAGGCCCAAACTAGGTCACCATGCCACCCTCTATGAGCTTAGGCAAGCCTTCAGTCCCTAGGAGGGAGACACAAGGTTTATCATGAACCAAGCCTTTGCTATTGTGTTCAGTCTTGATTCTGCCTCCTGCTTACTGCTGACATCAGTCACATTGTCTCATGCCTTGGTCCTAACAATGCTTTGGTCCCAATAATGCCCTTGAGGTGAGGTGCTCATAAATGGTAGAGATTTCTTCAGGATGCTAGGAAGAACATGAGCATGGGATGGGTATCTGCTGAGGGCCATCATGCTGGGCCAGCTTGGGGAGGAGCCTGGAAGAGTAAGAGAAGCAAGAGAGGGTAATCTCCATCAGTGCTTGCCATGACCCATGACAACGTTCACGCACCCCTAAAGGTCTGTCATTAGGCCCCACCCTAGCACTGTGTCATTGGTGAATAAGCCTCCAGAACATGAACTTCAGGTGGCCCATCAACCCTCAGCACCCAGTCTCTCTATTAATCTGTCTCCTCATCTATGAGGTACACATTAAAAACACCAGCCTCCTACGGCAGCTTTGACCCTTTAGTGAGATATGAGTGAAGACTCTGGAAGCAATGCCTGATGGGTAACAGCTGCCCTTGGCCAAGATCAGAGCCCCTTTCTCGGGTCTTCCATGTGAATCTCCACCTCCAAGTCACATGAGAGCTCTGAGAAGCTTGAGATCTCATGGCCAACACCTATACCTTCTTCCATACTTCTTGGTGCTCAAATCCAAGAATTGAGAGGGGAGTTCTAGGCCCCACCTGTCTGCTACCCCTTCACAGTAACATAACTGATGGTGTTGCCTCCAGCCCACTCAGGGATCACTTCCCAAATTTCCCCCCATACCCAGGCTGGCTGATTTCCAGGCATTGTGTGATAAATGATGACTACATCCTCAAAAACAGTCAAAAAGTAGACTCTAGTGTCCCAGATAAACTCTGCCCATTCTCAACACTGCTTTCTTTTGCCTAGCCTGGTTCCTAGCCTCTATCAGTATAAAAAGCTCATGGCTCATGAGGATAGCTTCTTGTTTTTCTACGTAGCAGACACCAGTAGATACCTATCTAATACCCTACTCATCTCCTCCCCTACTAATAAAAAGCCCAATTTTCAAGAGAGTTGTATCATGCCCAACTAAAAAACAATTACAGTTTCTCATCTCACTTGAGGCCTGATGTGAGCACACCCAAGAATCCAGCCTTAAGATGAAAACTCAAGCTTGCTAGAGATCACAATGTTACTTTCCTTATCCAGCCAGAGCTCTCACCATCTTTGTTGATGTTTTATCTTATTGAGTCCCATCTGAAACTTGGATGAGAAACAGAAGGAGGGGCAGCTGTGTTGAAACAGGGAGAAGGCTAGAAAAATAAAAATAAAGAGTAAAGCACGTGACAGCTCCTGATCCAGTAGTATTCCTCTGATTTGCTTTGACACTCCTTCAACAGACACACTCCATGTGCCCAAGGCTGGACTCAGGACTCAAGAGTCAACGGGAAGCAAGAGAAATCCAGTCTCAGCTCCCTAACAAGCTCTCAGGCTAGAAAATAGAGCAGATACCCACCCCTTACACAAATGGCGGATTAATCTAACCAAGGCTCACCCTGGGAAAGCACGGTGCAGGCTGCAACCCAGACAGTGAAACTCCATCTGGAAGCCGAACTTCAGCTGAAGCTAGAACTGGGAGCGAAGCAAGGCTTGGCCAGGCAGAAGGGGCAAGTCAGGGGAGGCAGTGTGTGCAAAGGCCCTGGGGCTGGGAAGCAGCCAACAATCCTAGGTCCCCTGAGCTAACGGGAGAGGCCCAGGCTGGGAGGTACTTAAGTCAGTATCTTCCATATATGAAATTTTAAAATTCTACATTTCATTTATTACAAATGGGAAGGGAAAAAAGTCTCTATAAAGGAGCTGAGACTGAACTTTTTTCTTGCCCCTTCTTCCCTATTCTCATATGATTCTGACTTCAAACAATCATTTCCTACACTGCCTCAGGCACCTAACCTGAAGCGTCCCCGAAGCTCAGCCAATTACAGCAGTCACTTATTAATTCTCCACTGACAGCTTTCCCTAAGAAGTGGGCCTGAGTGCCTGAGGGACCCAGTATGAAGTGGCATTGGTACAGCACACACACACCCCACCCCCAGACCCTGCCGGAGTAGAGCGCTGGAGAGCAGGGTCCATGGATGAGCTCTCGCTGCCCCCATGTGGTCCAACTGCAATAGCCTTTCTCCTTAAAGGGTGGGGGCAGAAGAACCCTGCCAGTCACTCTCTGGAGCGGCTGTCACAGTGGGCTCCGTCCCTCTCTCTGTTGATGCTGTTTGAATACTGTCAACAGTGCCAGCCGATCCCCCGCCCTGCCTGGCTGCCTCTGCGACCTCTATTATTTATGACAGAGTGTGAAATTGATTGCGGTTGAAAGATCCACACTGGAGTCAAATGAACTCTTCAATTATTGCCACCCGAATAAACCTCCCTTTCCA
Organism: Peromyscus leucopus; assembly: GCF_004664715.2. Taxonomy (NCBI): domain Eukaryota; kingdom Metazoa; phylum Chordata; class Mammalia; order Rodentia; family Cricetidae; genus Peromyscus; species Peromyscus leucopus. The sequence goes on along the minus strand of NC_051063.1, from coordinate 79,620,688 downwards.
GAGGCTCTCCAGGGAGTGGGCATCTCACCCCAGGTTCAAGGTAATAGATATTTCTAGATGGAAAGTGCAGGTGGCTCCATTGTAATGATTGTCAAGTTATAAGATTCTCCAGGTTAAGTGACAACCCCCCACACACACTCCAACCTTTAACAATTCTGAAGGAAGTGTGTACCAGCCTCCTTTCCCATTGTGCCCACACAGCCATCCCCCGGCTGCCTCATACATGACAGATATTTCCATTCTGCAGGCTCTGGTCATTTCCAATCCTTTTTCACAGGAAATATGCAGTAAGTGTTAATGGGGTTACAGAAAGATTAATAGAGCTCTCAGGGTATCCAGGCCTGGCTGGTATTTCTCTAGAAAGCCCTATCCACTCAAGAAAATTTAATGGTGAGACTTAACCCATTAAGACAACAAGCGGACAGCTCCCACCTATCCCGGGCTTCCAGGCTTTTCCATCTGGTGACGCCAAGGTTCCAGTAGGAAGAGAGAGGCAGAGTGCAGCCGCTGAAGCAGGGGGATGGTGGGTTTGACGCCAGCCTAGACTACATAATGAGACTATTGTCTGGAAGGAAGAGGAGGAGAGAGGAGGAAAGAAGAAGAGGAGAAGGGAGAGGAGGAGGGGGAATGGGGAAGGGAAGGGAGAAGGAGGGGGAAAGAGGAGGAGGGGAAGGAGGGGGAGGGGAAGGAGGGATGAAGAAATAAGGAAACTTCAGGCCTCATTTGACCCACAGCTTCATTCTGCTTAGTACCCAGTGGTTTAGGGAATAAACTTTACCTGGTTTTCCTTGAAATACCTGAAAAACATACAGGATTATACCTGCATTTCTGGTTCAGTGAGATGCTCAGAGGTGCTGCCCCCTTTAGGTGGCAAAAGTTAAGTGCATCCTTAGACACATTCCTGGCTCCTAGCCCAGCTGGTTCTTCTCACTGTCCCTTCCTGGGAACATTTCAATGTGTTTGCCCTAACACTTCCAGGTCACTTCTACGGGACCTGACTAGGAGTCAGGTGATCTGAGAATGAAGGCCTGAGCCTGCATGTTGATCCTCATCCATAAGTTCAGAGGGGTAGTTCTCATACTCGTGTCCAGAAGTCTCAGCACGGGCTTGCTGAGTCCCAGCACTGTGTGTGGTGCCTGGTACCCACGCAGGAGATGGAAAGCTGCTGGCTGTCTCCTGGAGTTCTTAGTGTCTCCTGCCTAGAGGGTTCACTCACGTCTCCTGTTTGTCATTGGTAGTGTCAATGGCCACATTCCAGGGCAGGTAATGCTGATGCAGACCATCTGACCTGCCATCATCAGTTTCTGGAGCAATAGCTTGAGGAGATCAGCCCAGTTCAAACCCACGAAGAAGTCATACACCACACACACCACAGAGACACACATACATCACACACACACACACACACACACACACACACACACACACACACATCATACCCACATATGCCACACACACACATACTCAATACAAGCCACAGAGACATATGTCTCACACACACACACACACACACACACACACACACACACATACTACATGCACACACCACACACGCATATACTCAACACACACATACATATACCACACTTGCCGAAGACATAGGCATACAACACTCACACAATGTACTGCAAGTACACACCACACTCACACTCTGATCTCTACCTACCTCTATAATAGGCAAGCCTGACTGACGGGACACACATCTTGAGCTTCTTCACGGTCTGACTTCTGAACGCCCTTCACAGTGCCCCGAGTACGCAGGGGAAGGAGACTCCAGATGTGCACAGCTGGGGAAGCTGGCAGGGACCACAGGTCAGTCCTCAGTGCAGATGTCTTCCTTTTAGAAAGCTAGAACAGGGCCTTGGAGGTGTCTCAGCAGTGAAGAGCACCAGGTCTTCAGGAGGGGACTCAGGTTTCATCCTCAGCACCCACATGCTGGCTCAGGAGATCCAGTGCCCTTTGCTGACTTCCATAGGTGCCCAGCATACACATGGTGGGCCCACACACACATGCAGCCAAATGCTCATACACAAATAAATCCCAAAAGGAAGCAAGCTGGACCACCAGAGTCCAAAGTGTATATGCTACATGGGGTTGAATTTAACTCTCACAGCATTTGCTGTGTGGCCTCAGGCAAGTGGCTTACCCTCTCAGACCATGATTTCCTCCTGAAGGTTTCTTGAGAACCCTATAGAAGCTTTGCTGGGGCTGTGTGATTCCCATCTTTGGGAAGCACATGTGATGTGGTCTGACACTCCCAAAAGGCTCTGACATGGAGTGTGGAGTTCTATCACATCTCCTTCCCTCTCTGACGATGGACAATAGCCAGACACTGATAGGGCCATCAATCAGCTCAGGTACCTGAGTGAGGGTATCACATCAGACCCATCCCTACCTGAACCCAGGATGGAGACATCATGGCAGAAAGCAGTGAACCCTTGTCACTTATAAGGAAGTATATATTGATTCGATCTAACAAATATGAGGTGGCTTGAGAAACAGGAGATGGCCCAGCCCAAAATACAACCACCATCTAGGTAGAAACCCCCCACATAAATAACAACATCCCAGTGACTTCCAAGGAGCTGGCTCAGCAACCAAGCATCACCTTGCATACACACAATCACTCAGGCCACCCATGCACCTTAAGGAACGAGCTGGGGGAGAGGACAACAGTATTAAATGAATGTCTCAGGAGCTAAACTGGCTCCTGAAAGGCCCATGGAAAGAATGTGTGGCCCATCTGGAAAATTCATTGTTCTGTAGCCGACCTATATGGCCCTATTTATCCTCCAGTCAGGAGTCGCCCTGTGGGCAGCTGTGTAAACTCCAAGGGAAATGGGATATCGATTTGCAATCTCTTAGACACACACACACACACACACACACACACACACACACACACACACGCACACGCACACGCACACGCACACATGCACACACAGGGAACCACTTTCAAAACAGTGGCTTCCGACATCTTTGCCACCGATTCCTTTTTACTCATCTTTCCTTTGGCTTTATGTTTGGAAAATGACTCTGTCACTGGCACATATTAAGTGATAGTTTCTTCCTTGAAGCAAGGCAAGGCTCCCTTTCTTTCAATGTCATCCCACATTTCTAAGACCCAGCCAGTAGTCACCAGGTGATCCACAAACTCAACTACACTGTATTGGTGTTCCCAAAGACTGACCGGCTGGGTCCCACAGAGCCTGCACATAGCAAAACCATGGTGGTCTCCCACATGGGCAGTCTGAAGTCCAGCTGAAGAAATGCTGCTTTTCTCCTCCATCAGAGAGTCAGTGTGCATTCCTAACTCCAGTGACACCACTGGCTCATCTCAGCCCACCGCCTGGATACCTCAAGTCCCCATCAAATGTCTATCGAGAGTTTCCAGCTGTTAACTGGCCTTCCTCTGGTTCTCTGCCTCCAGCCCTTCATCTACTCTAATCCCAGCCCCCAAAACCATCATGCTGCCCCATCTGAAAAGCCTCCTTGGGAACACTCTGCCTGAAGCAAGTCTTTATTGAGTACCCATTAAATGGTAGTGAACCATTACGTTGAACACTTTATATCAGATCTGCTATTTAGTCCCCACCAAATCCTAATGCTACAAGGTCTATTTTGAGCTCTACCTTAGAAGAGGAAATGAAGACACAGAAGCTCAAAGAATTGGCTTCCTTAGGCAGAGGAGGCCATGAGCTCCCAACCCCTCCCCTTCCATTTTGGCTCTATTTCCCACTGAAAGGCGTCATTACAGTGTATGCATCCTCAGCTTGTACATAAAGCCTTTGGATTTAACTCCTGCAGTCAGTCACCTTGCCCTGCCTAGAGGCAGAAGGTATACTCCAAAAGAGGCTCAGGGGCATGAACACAGAGGAGGTTCATGCAGGCTCTGGAAGATGTCTGGAAATGTCTAAACAGGAGCCACAGAATGTTGGGTCTGGAAAAAGGGAACTTGGCCCCTTAGTTTCTTTCCCAGATGACATGATAAAATGCTCTGACAAACACAACTTACAGGAGAAAAAGCTTGTTTGAGTTCAGTTTAAAATTATAGTTCATCACAGCAGGAAAAGTTAAAGCCGCAGAAGGTTGGAGCAGCTGGTCACATCACATCCACAGCCAGAAAGCAGAGAGCAATGAATGCTCAGTCCACTTTCTCCATCTACGCAGGATCCCAGCCCAAGGAATGGAATGCCCACAGTGCCTGGGTCTTCCCACCTCCATTAACCTAATCACTGTTCCCCTCCCAAACACACCCAGAGGCCCAGCCCCCAGCTGACCCTAAATCTCCACAAGTTGACAACTGGGATTAGCCATCACACTGAGATTCCAGGTAGCCATGTCTGGGTGACCCCACTGACTCCTCCCCCAATCCTACCTGGAAAGTGAAGGCTAGAGCAGGCTTGACTCCAGAGCCAGTGACCTCATCTGATATCCTGCTCCTCTCCTGTCCTTGATGCTCTCGTCTCTCACTGGCCATGTTTGCCATGCCCCTTCCCTTTCCTCTTATCAAAAATAGGAATTGAAGTTCAAACCCACTATTCCCACAAAACCTTCCCTAATTCCTTGCCTGCTGCCTCTCTCTTATGGCCGTTATTACATAAAAGTCGCACCACAGAAGCCAGTTGGTGACTTGAATTCCCTTTCTATCCATAGAACCCAGTACAGGTTCTGGAACATTCAGTGCTGAAGAAGTATCTCTTACAGAAGAAGTGACAGACAGACACCACATCACCTAGCTATTTACAAACTCCAGATATTTTTCAGATGAAGAAAAAATTCTGTGTTGCACAGGATATTTGAAACATCTAGATTATAAGCAGACAAAAATATGCATTACTAGTATATAACTGAAAATAACCAAAATGACCACCAAAACATTTAATCAAGTTAAGGACATGGGCAATAATGGAATACTGCACAGATGTTCTGACACTAAATACCAAAAGCATATTAATGATAGAGAATGGTCACATAAGACATAAATCAAACACAAATGCACCCATAGGCAATACTTACCATTACTTGTACCGCAATATTAAGACCCGTGTGTCCAGCCTTTAGGATTGGGAGATGTTATCAGTGACGTTGATGTTGATGCATTTCTGGATTCTTTTGCATTGTGACTATGCTTATTTTGCATGCATGTTTTTAAAAGATGGTTATGGTTTCAAAGTGGTGTGAACCTGGAAAGCTCTTAGAGGGAGCAAGCTTTGTTGGAGGATGTGGTCAGGCTCTAGGGCAGGTGCCCACCAAGTGGGTCGGCTCCAAGGTATATTCCCAAGCCCTGCCTGTGAGGGCTGCTCTCTTCTTGCGAATAGCCTCGAGGGGAAAAAAGTCAGATTCTGCCCCCAATGATAGTCTCTTTTTACAAGATGAAGTCTTCCCAGCTGAGTAAGTCAGCAGCCACAGCACTTGCTATGACAGCCATGAGAACCCTGAGTCCCAACAACCTTCACATAAATTGCTTTGTGTAACCTGTAAGCCCAGCACCTAGAGGGCAGAGGCAGGCTGTCCAGCCAATAGCCAGTAACTAATAGATGAGCACCAGAGATCCTGTCTCAAAAGATGTAGTGGAGAGCAATGGACTCAACATTAACCTCTGACCTCCACACATGCAAACATGGGCATGCATGCCAGCACACATACACACACACACACACACACACACACACACACACACGCATGCACGCACGCACGCACGCACGCACACCTCACACAGCACATGCACAAAGAGAGAGAGACCAGAGGATTAGGTCTCCCAAAATACAACTCCAGTCTCAGAATCAACACTGGCCTTAGGAACTCCGGCAAGAAATGGGCTTCAGGACATTAGAAGAGGAGGTTAAAGATTCTGTTTCCCTAATGGACTTAGGATAAAGCCGAGATTTATTAAGTACCTCACTTGTGGCTCTGTTCTTTAAATACAGCACTGGCTTCCTCCACCAACACTGAAGATATGCACCTCCCCATTCCAAAGAGGAGACTGAGGCTTGGAGGTTAGGCGGTTTCCCAGAAGGCCCTTAGTATAAAAGTGAGGAGATACTGAGCCTCTTGACTGAGAAATCCCAGTGCACTCTGGAGAAACATGGGCAGCAGGTTCCCACTCATGCTGAACTCATGTTCTCTCTAATCCTAAAGTTGGCCTTTATTCCATAGTGCTGCTGGGTAAAAGTCCCATGGTGGCAGGAACACATAAAGCCTTAGGATATTGGCCTCTCCACCCTGGGACATCTTGACTGTCTGAAATAATCCCAAGAAGAATGGCACAGTGTCAGGATTTTAGTGTGTGTACACCTGTACATATATGTATCTATACATGCCTGACACAGGTCAGAAAACATAGCTCTCCAAGGCAAAGGGTCTTGGAAATTTGAGAATATGTTCTGGTAAATGTAAAGGGGAATCTCATTGTCTGCCAGGTTTTTCAAACAGTGGACTTCAAGACAATAAAAAAAAGATTAGTGGGGTGTTACCCTGGTGCTGTACAAGGTAGCATCTCCCACCCAGACTCACCCTTGTCCTTAACCTCCAGCTGTGACTCTTGGCTGTGGTACAGAGTTCCCCGGCTCACAGCCTCCTCCTGAACTACACATTACTCTGATGGGTAGTGACCAGCACCCAAGGGAGCTACCTACATTAACCATTGCCTGTACTGTCACACACTGTCCCTGGCAACCTGCCCAGAGCAGGCAGAGCATGATCCTCAGACCTAGTAAGTGGTGACCTACAGATAGTTCTAGTCCCCTACAAAGTAGTACTGAAATAAAGAAAAAGGAAATCATGGCATTTGCAGACAAATAAATGCAACTGGATGTCATCATATTAAGTGAAATAAGCCAGACAGAGAAAGACAGGTTTCAAGGAGTGTACATGCTTGTGCAGCCATCATGGATGTCAGGGTTGATGTGCCTCCGAAAACTGAAAACAGAGTTTCCATATGATCCCACCACACCACTCATGGGTGTGTACTGGACGAATTCTAAGTCAGTATATCACAGACACACGTGCACATCCGTGTTTATTGCAGTGTGTTCACAGAACCAGCCTAGGTGTCTGTCAATGGAATGGGTGAAGAACTGTATTTTTCTTTAGAGAATGGTGGGAGAGGGGCGTCTCAGAGAAGTGGATGGACTTGAAATCGTCGTTAAGAGTTTTCCCTTACCATCGAATCTAGATCTAAATGTATGTGTGTCCATATATGTGGGAGAGTCGTGAAACTAGAGTGGGGGTCGTGAAAGGGGAGGAAGAGCTCTTGAAGGATGCGGAAGGTAGAGAGGGCAACAAAACACACGTGCTAAGAAGAAAGCATGGCTAACTGGTAAAAAGGGAAACCAGCTGGGCAGGGGGGCTGTAACTCCAGAGCTGGGGAAGCAGAGACAGGGGGGATCTCTGGAGCTCATTGGCCAGCCAGGCTAGTGAACTGGAATGCTTCAGGGTTAGTGAGAGACCATATCTCAAAAAATAAAGTAAAGAGAAATAAAGGAAGACGGCCCATGTCAGCCTGTGGCTTCTACACACGTGCGTACACATACGCCATGGACACATATACATCAAAAATGCTAAAGAAAGACAAAGTCGTCATGGTTTCTCGCATACACAAAATCTTTTGAAAAAATTTAAATGTAGAAGTGGAGAGGGGATATTTAGGAAGAGTGTAGGGAAGGAGGCGTTGCTCTGCCTTCCCTTTTCTCCCATTTCCTAGTCACCCTCCAGGACACACTTTGTGTTACTCTGTTCCTCATGAAGTCAGAAGCTCAAAGGGACACATGAACTGTATGTGAGTGTTTAAGTCAAATTTTAAATCTACAACTTACAGTAAGACATTCATTTTACATCTCAACCTCATAGGTGCCTACCTAGCAGGACCTACCCAGCATGCACCACGACAGCCATCATTTCACAAGCTGATCTTTACTACTCACAGTGAATGCTGATGGTTCCTGTTATCTGACCCCAAATCATAGACTTGATTTCCTGATGCACTGTGTGCATGCTCACTAAGGAACAGTCTGTCGATGGTAAGGACTAACTTGCTGGCTGTGGGTGCAGTGTGAGTGGCTTTTCTAAGCTCTGAATTCATCATCCGAGGGTGAAAATGTTCATTCTTGCGGTAGGTGAGGCGGTGAGAATTGAAGACATGTCCCTGCAAGATGCAGTGCATGAGATCAGTAAATGGCTGGGGCATCACTCCTGGTTTTCCTTCCAGCTTCAGCCTCCAAGGTGTGGGGAGCAGAGCAGGATGGCGCAGCGTATTCTCTACAAAGGAGAGCACAGCTCGCACTCCTTTGTGTACACTAGCATCATCACTATCGGCAGATGCTTTCCTTGCTGCCCATCAAGATCCTTCCGTCTTCTTTTATGTATGACTTGTCCCCCCACCCACCTCCTCACATCCAATCTGTGTGCCATGACATGCGTCTGAACCCCAGTCAGGTTTGCTCTTGTTGGTCTTGGTGCAACAGAGGCCCTCAGGACACACTTTAGAATGAGTTGTACAAGGGTCAGGCCCAGTCCTCGCTCAGCTGTCCCAACAATCCAAGTCCTTCCCTTGCAGAGAGCGACTTGTACTCTTTCAAGGGCTTGCAATGGTTTCAGAGAGACCAGGAGGGAAATCCTTTTCCCCGCCTCCCAGATGAGAAGACGGTTTCATTTCCCCTGCTCTGCAAGCTTGCGGAGACTCTGCTAGTTGCTGATAGCACCCGGAGAAATAAGCACGTCTCTTAAATCTGAGGCTAGCTTCTTTCTGCACAGAGGCATCTGAGTGGGAGCCTAGAGCAGGTGGTGCTGCCTGTGAGTGGTGTGCAAATCCTGGAGACAGCCGAACGGCAAATCTAGTAGGAGTGAGTTTGGATTTTCCCAGATTACCTACTTACATCAGCCATAGTTCTTTGACACATCTCTGTGATTGGGTAGCCATCTTTCTTTCCTTCCCCAAGCATTCAAACACCTATAACCCTCTGCCCACAGTCTCCACCAGTGGCTGGTTCCTGCTCCAGTAGTCCACATTTGCCCCCAGAGAAGAGAAAAGAAGCAACATTTGAGATTGAAAAGATCTGAGCCCCTCCTCCCCTTGTGAACAGGCAAGGTTCCACTATCAGAAGAATAAGCTTTGTAGACATGCCAGCCTCCACTCCTGGCTCTTGCTCCTGCCTAGTAAGTGACCCTGGCTAGCTGCTCATCAAGTCTGTGTCCGCATCTACAAAGAACAAAGAGCATCATTGCTATGGTTTTTATTACTATTATTCTGTAGCAGAGGAGTCTGTAATATCAAAACATATCACACTTAAGCCCAGTTCCATGGAAAGGGGCTGATGTGTGACTCTGGAATGAAAGGAGCTCTCAGGAGGATGGGGCAAGAAGATGACAGAACAGAATGAAAGGGATGAAAGCAAGGACAGGTGAGTCCTCTGTCCAGACAGGTGAGTCCCCTATCCAGACAGTTGAGTCCTTTGTTCAGACAGGTGAGTCCCCTGTTCAGACAGGTGAGCCCTCTGTCCAGACAGGTGAGTCCTCTGTCTAGACAGGTGAGCCCTCTGTCAGACAGGTGAGTCCCCTGTTCAAACAAGTGAGTCCCCTATTCAGACAGGTGACTCCTCTGTCCAGACAGGTGAGTCTCCTGCTCAGACAGGTGAGTCCCCTGTCCAGACAGATGCAGCCTCAATTCAGACAAATGTGTTCCTTATTCAGGGAATGAGCCTCAATTCCTCCTGGAGTCAGCTGATGCTGGCTGGAGCCCTCACTCACAGCGGCTGCAGGTGGGTAAGCATACAGCAAAGACTTTCCTGTCACATGCTACAGAACAGAATCTAGCAAATGTCCATGAGACTTTGGCTATTCTTATTTAATCTGTCTTCCTCCCTATCCTCAGGCTGAGCAAAAACTACCACACATCTCAGGCATCTGCTTTTGGCCCCAAGACCTGAAGCAGTTATGACCTGAACTGCGGCAGAAACATAATGACAGGAAGAAATTTTCCTCCTGTGATGTGGAAACGAAATGCCCCAAATCGCCCAACATCAGAACCCTCAGGAAACCCTAGCAGGGTGTTTTGACACATATAGTGCAGGCTTCAGATGAGCCCTTCCCAGTGGAAATGCAAGCCGCACAAAGAAAAGCAAGGTTTAAGCAGTCAGAGTGACAGCGGGGATTGGTTTGGAAAGCTGAACGTGTAAAGATGGGCACATGCGATTAGGCTGAAAGGGCAGGTTTTCAAAGCAAATCGTTTTTGTCTTCTGCAGCAACAGCAAACTGAGGTGTTTTCCCAGAGTCACCAGGAAGATGGCTTTGTGTCAACTGCACTGTCATTTAGCTTCTAACCAACCGAAGAGCTGAGAACGTAAGGCCACCGAAGAAGAGACTGAGCCCTCTCTACTGCCTGGCATTGGCTCGCTCAGCAGCTTCATGTCACTAATGGACCTCTACCATGAACTCAAATACCCAAACCCTACTTAACATGCTCACTGGAATGCCCGAGTGTTTCAAGGTCAAGGAGACCCAGGGGACTCCTCCCATCTCCCCTGCCTGCTATGCGCCTGTCCTGAGGAATCTGTACGTATCAATTCAATGGACTTAGTCGCTCAGGTCATAAAGGCATCAGGGCCACCCTCGTTCACTTCCACAGCTCATGCTCAGTTTCAACAAACTGGACTTGCCCACCTTCAAAACAGATCCAGAACCTGGCCGTCTGCCCCTACCATCATCATTCAAACCCAAGATGTCATGGCTCAAGCCTGGATTTCTGCAGCATCCTTCCCTGGGTATTTCTGTTTCCTGTCTCAGCTCTGCAAGTGTGTTTCAGATCCAACTACAGGGATGCTTTGAGGGTAAATGTCAGATCATGTCACTTCTCTGCTCAAAATTCCCCAAAGGCTCCCTGTGTCACTCATGTTTCTAGTGGAGTCCCACAGGGCCCTACAGGCTCTTCTACCTACAGCCTCCTTGAGGTTAACTCTCCCACCCTCTCCCTTGTTTCCACTCTGATACACAAGTTCCTTGTCCCCCACTCATTCCCACTATGCTCTAACCTCAGAGGTTTTGTTGTTGTTGTTGTTGTGCTTCTTAGTTAGTATGCAAAATTCTGGGTCTTATTATGGCATTTGCATATATGTGTCTGTTTCCTGTATCCCTAGCATCCTATAGGGTGCCTGGTACCCAATCCTCAGCACTGAATCTATGAACAGGTATATTTATTTAAATGTTTCTTTGCAAATTGATTGCCTTTTTAACATAAGTAAATTCATCTTAAGGGAAATCATAAATCTGGACTATAAGTGAACCAGTATTCAAAAATCATAAGAAGAACTCCCCCCAAAAGAAAACACACACACACACACACACACACACACACACACACACACACACACACACAAATGAATAGGAAGAGAAAATGCTGTTATTAAACTGAGCTGGACAATGTTGGCAGTCATATCCTTGTGCCTGTAAAAAAAGAAATTGGCAAACATTTAAAGACATACTCCCAACCACACTGAGACTGCTCTTAACTAATCAAAGAAGCCAATAAAGAACTGAAAGATAAATAGCTTATAACTTTCGAACTCCATGTTAACTGATCTTGGGCCAGAATATCACCATCTAAACATTCTCTCTACCACTCATAAATATTGAGCATCCCACGCTGCCGTAAGCAATAAAATAGATATTAATGACCTTCCGTTCTCCGAGTATCAGTTCCTCCTACCATTTCTCTGGTATCTGTATAGGGCAACTCAATTTTCTCAGTTGCTCAGGTCAAAGCCAACCTCGCCATCTGCCTTGTTCTCTTACGTTACGCATACCCAATCTGTCAGCGCGTTCTTCTTACCCAGCCTTCAAAACACATCCAGCATCCGACCCTGTGTGACTGTGTGCAATATCCCTCTCCTAAGTTAATTGGTAGGGAGGTGCTGAGAGAGGTTGGACATGGATTCTACCCTGAAGACATGCACAGTGTGGTCTGGAGATAAAGTGCATGTGTAATTGACAAGCACATAATGGAGGGGAGCACGTTGTAAATTCCACAAGGAGAGCATAGATAGCATGGTGTGCATTGGGACCTGATACGAGGCGAAAGCTTAACAAGCATGCTTCCAGGTGCATGAGCTCATTTCTGATGAGGGATATGTGCTTCCTTGCGTGCAGGTCTCAGGGGACTTGACACAGGACTTGCTTTATCCAAAAAGGTAGGCAGGTTTGTGAAATCAGAGTCAAGGCACACTGCACATGTCTGCTCACACACACCCCATGGGACTGTTCAGTTTTCTTCTCAAAAAGAACACGGGCAGGGGGAGGGTGGTAACGTTCAGTGGTATAGGATTTTGCGTAGCGTGTGTGAGATCCTAGGTTTGATATCCAGCGCTGAAGAACAGGAGGAGGAAGAGGGGGGGAAGAAGGAGGGGGTGTCACCATGTTATCCACTGTCTCTCCAGTTGATCACTGGAAATGCATAGAAAATCGTCACCCACACCAACCTGCCAACCCATAGACGAGATGTGGACGCTTGTGTGGAGGTGCCAGGAACAAGAGATGACTCTGGGAATCCATCAGGGCTACTTCCTCCTCAGGGGTGGTATGAGGATGAATTCCACCCCTACGCGCGCGCGCGCGCGCACGCGCGCGCGCGCGCACACACACACACACACACGCACGCACGCACGCAAGCACGCACACACACACACCACTTCAATCTTACTCAATTGCAAACGAGCAAAGTCTTGGGAAAAAAACAAGCCACCAAGACTGTAGTAGAATGTGAAAGCTGTTGGGAAAATGGCTGTGATCTCAGTCCATGCAGGGAACAGAACAAGAGAAGGGCAGCAGGGGAGATTTTTCCCTAGCATTTGTGAATGTTACCTCCCAGCGGTTTATTTGTGTGTGCTGAGGAAAACTCACTCATCTCCTCTGCATCCGCATGCCACCGGGTTCCTGCACCCCTCCATTCCCACCCCACACCCCTTCTTTCCAGGAAGTCTGCCCTTCCGGTCAGCACTGTGATGAGCAGTCTCACGTGTCCCCTCCAGCAGCCGGCAAATGTCGATTCCCACTTCAGTACACCACAAAACAGAGCCTGAGACAGATTGAAGCCCAGGAAGTTTGAGGGTGAAGAGAGTGAGGCAAGGGACGAGAAGAGTGAGGAAGAAAGCCTGAAGAAGTACCTAGTGACAGACAAGTGGGTTCCATGGGCAAGTGGGCTCAGTCCTGGGAAGCTAGCCCCAGAGAGGACAGGTATTTACCCAGCACCTCCAGCAGTGCGCGCACACACACACACACACACACACACACACACACACACACACACACACACACACACCTTGCACCTGCTCAAGTCAATCCTGCTCCAGTGGAGACAGCAAAGCAAAGAAACACTTGTGCGCATGCCCAGGGAACTGTCCACCCCTGCACACACACAGCTCAGAGTGCCGGAAGGAGCAGCTCAGTGCATGTCCAGGTGGCCCTGCTCCTGAACAGCAGGCCCAGCTGCCTGCAGCACTGTTAGCATGTTCTATGCTCTCCCCCTCCTTCCTAAACACCAGAACACAGGAAATGGCACACCATCTACTCCATTTCGGCAACTTCAAAGATATCAGTTTCTCCCACTCCCTCTTCTCTAGGATCAAAATTGGATTCTGGGTTCAAATCAAGCTTTTGCCTAGCCACCATCTCCTCTACTCTGCCCAAGTTTGCCCCCTGTGATCCTCGGCATCTGCTCTGCAAACACACTTACTGACTAGCTGGTCAATGTGATTGCTGTCTACCTCCCACACCTAATAGGTAGGTTCCTTAGACAGGCTGTATTTGCCATGGTTCACCAGTCCCTCCAAATCCAGAACAGCACCTGGACTATAACAGATGCTCAGCAGATGTTTGTTAACTGAGCAAATAGCTCGTGGGGAGAAGGCCCCACAAAGCGCATGGGCTGGTCCCCCAAAGCAGAGGTTGATAGGATATTTCTCAATGAACAGTTACTGCGTCTATTCCTTTCTGACTGCTCCCACCAGAAAAAGGCATGTAGGAAGTGTCAGGCAGGTGGGCTGCATGGAGGGGGCAACAACCCTGTAACCGGCTTCCCCACTGGACACGTCTATGGTGACCACTGATGTCCCAAACATGCATTATACCATCTTCAGCTTCACGAGTTTGCATTTACATTAAGTGACAAGGAAGGAACACACCTGTCTTGGTCACTCCACCCACTCCCGGCCCCTCTCCAGAGATGTGGCCGCCCCTCCTCACTCACAAGTTTCTCAAGAACAGTAGCCATCCGTACTGGCCCCAGGGGACCATTTCTCATGCTGGTGCAGCTGGGATTTCCTTGCAGAGAGAACATAAAGATTAACTAGGTGGGGAAATTTTTCCCTGGGCTCTGAATCTTGGGACGTTTGTCTGATGTGGTGCGTATTCTCCAGGAGACGGGCTGCATCACTAATGGAATGCTGCATTTAAAACATATTTACCAGTTATTAACAGCACAGTGGGTGATGCATGTTTCAAGCATTTCTTATTCAACACAGGGGAACTTCGACATATAAATATTTCAGGGTAATTAGTAAGTGTTTATTTAACATTTTGGTTGTGTTTTTCTCATGCCCAGAAGGGTGTCACCAGTAGGAGCTGGGCCCCTCCTGTGAGCAGAGAAGGACCCAGCCCTGGGGAAGGCAGGGGACCCAGCTTCTCAGCAGGGAAGCAGCCCACCTGCATAGTGTTCCATTCATGTCACAAGATTGTTGAGTATGTTTTAGGAGATTTGTTAGTGCCATTAAATGAGGCAATTTGGGGCTCAGGGTAGGTCTCAGCAGGTAAGAATGCCTGGCCTGCAAATGTGAGGACCTGAGTTTAAATTCTTGTCATCTGTGTGGAAATCTGGACATGGTGTGTGTGTACCTGTAATCCCAGCACTGAGGGGAGTGGAGACAGGAGGATTGCTGGGGTTTGCTTGATGCAAGCCTAGTATATGCCTCCATATCAACATAAATGTACGCATGCACGTACACACACAGACACACACACGGACACACACACAATATGATACATGCACAAAAAATAAACAGACAAAGCATGAGACTACACATGAAGTTTGAACTTGAAGGCTTCTCTTGATATTTTTTTTCTGGAGCCGAGGACCGAACCCAGGGCCTTGCGCTTACTAGGTAAGCACTCTACCACTGAGCTAAATCCCCAACCCCTATTCTCTTGATAGTTTTGAAAGATGGGTGACGCCTGCTGCATCCCAGAGCATCACCCAGTCGGACGTGGGTGGTCAGGACTCTGCAGACCCTAAAAACCATCATAAGCAGCCTGGGCTTCTTAGATCTATCAGTTTGTAACATGACATACCCTACAAGCCCTGTATGAGGCAGCCTAAGGTATTTACCCAAATGCAGATGCTGTTTCCAAAGAATAGGGCTGGGGCCAACCTCAGAGGTGACTGAAGATAAGACTCCTGAGATGGAGGCAAGCTTGACCAGGCCACCCAAGTCACTCACTATCTTCCCAGACACATCCTGGGGCCTCCCTTCCCTTGACTGTCAAAATCAGGAAGTGTAAAGAACATCGATCGGTGCACAGCCTAGACTCGAAGACGAGTATCTGGCTCCTGATCCAGTGTCCTCTATTTTATAGGGAAGCTTGGGGTTATGGGGAGTATGATGTCCTGCTTTCCATAGTCACTGTATTAGGCACATACACTTGCATAGCATGAACAAGAATACTGGGCAGAAGCTGCTTAAGGGAGAGCATATCTATTTGGACTCACAGTTTTAGAGAGCTCTGTGCATGGTTGTGTGGCCCTGTGTGCTTGAGTAGAACCTCATGGCAATGGAGAGAGTGTATGTGACTAAAGCTGTTTACCTCTTGGCAGATGGGACTCACAGAGCACAGCAGGAGGCCAAGAGTGAGACCAGAAGGAGCAAGGAAGGAACAGAATCCCTTGAGGACCCACCTACTTCCTCCAGCTGGCTCCCACCCCCTAACAGTTCCAGAAAGTGGATAAGGCCTTTTTTTTTTTTTTTTTTTTTTTTTTTGGTGTGTGGGAAGGGGGGACTTTGTTTCCAAAACATAACACAGTCCCTCTGTGCGTGTGCATGTGTGCGTGTGCGTGTGTGTGTATCTGTGTGTGTCTCTCTGTGTGTAATGCCTTCATCAATCACACCTCCGTCCCCATATCTCTTTGCTTCTCTGTGTCCCCACCCCACCCCGCCTGCTCCATTCCTCCCTACATCACTCAAAGTCTCATCTCTGAGAGACTGTGGGAGGAGCCAAGCAGGATGCGAAGCCTCAAGTCAACAGCAATATTTCACCTATCTGCAGAAAGGCTGTAAATTCCTCCTGATGTCTCTCCAGGAAGGGAGCTGCCACACTCTCTCTTTGTAGCTAGAGATGAGAATTACAGGCCCAGAGAGCACAGAAAATGGCAGGCAGTGCCCCAAGCCTGGACTGAGGCTGGGAGGAAAGGGGTGGGGTACCCAGGGCTCTCCCCAGGTGTTCATGTCAAAACCACATGTCTCTGCTTCTCAGCACGTGGTACTTAACTGACTCAGCTACCAATGCGCAGTGGCAGGGCCTGTGGGGACACTAAGGCATATACAGATCAGGTGACTGGCCCCAGAGGACAGCAGAGTTCATCAAACCTCCAACTGCTGCCCAGGTTGCCTCTGGCTCTGTGTTCTCAATCTTTCATTAGCATTGTTAGCCACAGGCCTAAAGCTTAGTCCCACCTGGCTCATGGACCCTTTGATGGATGCCTTTCCCTTCCAGATCCCTCTTCTGGCCCTATTTCCCGGTTGCCCTTCCCCTACCACAAAACATCAGACAATATCTCTGACCATCCCCTCAGCCTTCTTTTCCCTAGAGGGCAGAGCTGTCTCGCACAGGTTATCTTGGGTGGGTCACAGAGGCCCAAGTGTGCCAGTTGACTAAAGCACCCTTTTCTCCATCCTGGCTCTCTGTGCCATGCACAGTGCACACCTGGGAAAAGGGCTGACCACCCACCAAAGGGGCTTCCAGTCAGCCAGAAAGACAGACGAGCCACAGGCATGGAGCAATCCACGCTCGCTGCCTATGGGCCAGAGTCGGCCACCAGACCCACTCCATTCAGCCTGTTTCCAGAGCTTGTTAATGAACTGCCAACTTTTATTTTACTTTTTCTTACAACCAATAAACATTGTTGAACAGATATACATTGGATTTACCTCTTTCTAAGGAAGAATCTTTTTCACGTAACTACCAAGTTGCGTGGTGTGTGTGTGTGTGTGTGTGTGTGTGTGTGTGTGTGTGTGTGTGTGTGTAGGCAGAGGTCTACATGAAGGGCTTTCCTCATTCACTCTCCCCCTTATTTTTTTAGGAGAGAGCACAAACACAATCCCCCAACTACCACACATTATGCAGTCCAGTTTCCCATACTGACGGGGTTTGACACATCCGGAGAGTACGTTGGATAAGCCACACCTTGGGAAACCCATATTCTTGATCATGGCCTCTCCCCAGCCAGGTCAGTAGCCACCTTATTTTTTTTTTAATACCTACGTATTTATCCCCACCCCAGTGTGGGAGTTTGGGGATGTGTAGGTCTGCCGCAGCATGCACGTGAAGGTCAGAGGGCAACTTGCAGGAGTTAGTTCTCATCTTCCACAATGTGGGTCTTGGGGATTGAACCCAGGACATGAGCTTGGCAGAAAATGCCTTCAGCCACCGAGCCATTTCACTCGCACCTTTGTAGAACGTGTTTTAAGTCCACCTCCCACTCCTCCCTTCCAGTTCTTCCTCTGCCTCGCCATTGCTATGCCCTCCCTATTTCCTGTGTTCTTTCTCTTGTTTTTTTTTAAACCCACAGAGTCCACTTAGTGCTCCCTGTACGCACATGAGTGTGGGGCCATCTACTAGAGCATGGGCAGCCTTTGGGAGCTCAAATCCCTGAAGAAAATGGACTCTCCCTCTTCTGGTAGCCATTCCTCAGCTAGGGGTGGAGTCTCAGGACCTCCTCTCCACCTCCACGCTGGGACCTGTCTGCCTTGATCTTAGGAGTCTCATCCATGCAGTCACGGCCTGCTGCAGCCTGCTGCGTTGGGTGTCAGGAAGCATTGGTTGCTTGTAGTCGTCCACTGCTGTGGGCTCTTACAGTCTTTCCTCCTCCTCCTCCTCCTTCGCAATGATCCCTGAACCTTGGGAGGAAGCGGTATAACATAAGGAAGATTTTTTTTCACCACCACCACCCCCCAAAAAACTATAAAATACCAGATAATCTGCAAAATCATAATTTATTTTGAGCCTATCTGAGATTGAGGTTGCCTGGCATCCAAGCTTCTTAAACTAGGAAGAGAGACTGCTTTGAGGAGACCCAGCACAGGAATTTGAGAAATGGGAAATCCATCCAAGAAGTTGAGGCAGGAAATAAAGATAGGAAGTTGGAACAGGAAATTCAAGGAGGAAATCCAGCTGAAGAAGACTTGCCGTCACCATCCCGATTGTTCTAGTTAGGGTTTCTACTGCTGTGGTAGAACACCATGACCAAAAGCAGCTTGAGGAAAAGAGGGTTTCTTTGGCTGACACTTCCACATGCCTGTTCAACATTGAAGGAATTCAAAGCAGGAACTCAAACAGGGCAGGAACCTGGAGGCAGGAGCTGATATAGAGGTCATGGAGGAGTGCTGCTTACTGGCTTGCTCCTCATGGCTTGCTCAGCCTGTTCTTGTAGAACAGGACCACCAGCCTATGGCTAGCCCCATCCACAATGGCCTGGGCCCTCCCCCATCAATCACTAATTAAGAAAATGCCTTACAGGCTTGCCTACAGCCTGATCTTATGGAGGCATTTTCTCAATTGAGGTCCCCCCTTTTCAGATAACTCTAACTTCTCTCATGTTGACTTAAAACTAGCCAGCACACCATGGGAAAGACTCATCTCCACTTGAACAGTAGTCCAACTAAGTGTGGGCTATGACCCTGAGGCCTCCCTAGGAGTCCCAGACACAGGCAACACTCCTCACCCATTAACCTCTGACTCACAAGAAAGAAGAAAGCTTCAGAGACCCCATGGACCTGGGGTGACTTGAGGACCCTGTGGGAAAGGCTTCCAGCCCACACTCCAGCTCTGCTTGGGTTCTCTCAGAAACCTTAAAGTAGGGGCAGAAGGCCTTGCTAATACCTGAGCGCCACTAAGGACAACTGTCACCAAGGAAGGTGGAACAGGAAACTCCCTCTGCCATGAGGAGCAGACAGGAAGTGATGCACAGCCAGAGCCCAGGGCAGAACTGGAGAAGGGGGAGACACCTCTCCGTGCAGAATTCCTCTGCAGATGTGAAGTCACCATCACCACGACACCCCATCACTCCCTCTCCTTGTGTGTAAAAGGGGGTGCAGCAGCGCACACTTCATGCAGGCCACACTGTGAGGAGAGCTAATATCAAATACCAGCTAAATGCTAGAGCTGTGAGAGGTCTGCATGTCTCGGCAGAAGTGGTTGCTGCTTGTCATTGACTACGCATCTTGCGGGAGGCAGGCCACATGCTACTTCAAGTCCCGCCTCTCAGAAACCCAGTCTTCCCTCTGCTCACTGACAATCTAGGAGCTCAGTGGAGTTCCGACCTCAGAAAGCTACATGAGGACAGAGGTTTTTTTTTTTTTCTGGTTGGCAATGAGGTAACGCACATCTAAAACAACGGGATGTTCCAGGTGTTAGGTCTCAATACGAATCTGGCCACCATGTTCTCCCAGCATCCCTCAATCCGGACTTATTACAGGATATGGCCGGCAAACTCCACTCCCTACCCTGAACTCTCCAGCCCAGGGGCTGGGCTGTCATTCCCCCAGAGGCTCTTCCCTATATTATCCAGTCATTTGGCTACATGGTGCATTTTATATTTTATGCTTCTTCCCTTTCGGCCTCCTGGTCTCCTGGCTCTCTCCTCTCCCCTCTTCTCACATGGCCCAGCTCAGGGTCATGCCCACTCTGAACTCTCGAAGATGTCTCTGCCTCTGGCTATGCTCTCTCTCCTATCTACAATAAACATTTCCCCTCCACATACCTAGGAGCAGTCATGTCCCCCTTTTTATTTCTTACTTCCATTCACCAGCTTCTGCCACATTCTTTGCTCTGGAGGCCCAAGTGTGCAGTGAATCGTGAGACAGTACAGGGAAGGACACTGAGATGCCCGCTAAGTCACAACAACCTTCAGGTCATCTAGATGAGCATCTCAACCTCACGTTCGCTGGAACCTGCGTCTCCATCTTCATCACCATCCAGAGTGAAGGGCTGGCCTTGGTCCCCTTTCAGGCACCCTTACGAAACAGTTTCGTGTCACAAGGCCTCAGAGAAAACTTCCTTTAAAACACGAAGTTCCGAGACAGTGCCTTTTGAACTCTCTAGAGTTCTGGGGTTTGCAGGAGGCCACTGTCACTTTCCCACCCACTACAGTGAACCACGCCGTGCCCTCCCTCTTAAGCAAGAGCCTTGAGTTGTGCAAATGGTTGTGACTGTTTAAACAATTGTGGCTGTATGAGTGTGCCTCAGAGGCCACTTGTCCAGCTGCCCGGGACCGAGAGCCCAAGAGAAACAAATGCCAGGCGAGATCAATAGAGCTTTGAGCAGACTGCCCAGGTGGGATTCGCAATGTTTGCTTAGCCAAAGCACCGGGGACCATGACAGGCTACGGGGGACAAATCCAACAGCTGGCAAACATGGCAGGCCCAGGCCAAGCAGGGAAGCCAAGCAACCTGGAAAGATACAGACCCACGGCAAGAAGCCCGGACGGATAAACGCAGCACCACTGTCCAGCTGGTAGCACTACTCAACATGGCCGCCTCGTGGGGCCGCCAGCAGCTCAGATTGCAAACCCGATTTTAGTTCTAGACTCAAATCCTGACTACCACTAACAAGCAGCGTGGAACAGGAAAACGACTTGCCCTACCTGACTTTATTTTGGTTTTTCACATCTGGAAAGAGTAACAGCTGTCCCGTGAAGTGTCGTCACAAGGATGAGGTAATCACCCAAGGGGCTGTAAATGAGCCTCTGGAAATGCATCGGGTGTGTGGTAGGCAACCCACAAATGGTAGCTCATGCTATTGAGAGCAGAAAGGGGTGCAGAGAGGAGGAATGTTCCGGAAGAGAGATGGCAGGGACGGTTGAGAAGTGTCCCTGGGTTTTACTTATATTCAAGGTAAATCCAAAATGGCTCCTAATTGCATGTCATTTCTTTCAGCCAGCATTCAATCATCTAAAATGAATTTCAGGGAAAAACTGGCTAAGTTGGACTCACAGAGGAAAAAAGCACAATTTACACCAAATAACAGACTTTGTGATTCTTCATGAGTAATTTGACACACTTTTCTGAAATTCTGGCTCTCCATTTTTTTCCTCTTTACACGTTGTCTTTGATATCTTATCTCATACAGAAAGCCATCACCTGGGCTTCCCTCACCTGCCAACTCTGGAGCTACCTGGAATGCTAGGTGGAAGGTGACCTTAAGTCTCTCTTGCAAGGAGTTCTGAGACCCAACTAGCATGGTCGGCCATGGTTGAGGGGTGGAGACAGCCATGCCGTGCCAGCCTTGGTCTCCCTAGCCTCCAAGCTGCTTACATAGGTAAAGTCGGAGCTTCTGAAACTGACCTGTGAGTGGAGGGTGAAGCAACAGAAGCAGGAATCACCAAGGCCACAGGAGCCTGGTGTGGGTAGTGTATGCACATATGTATTTTTGTTTTTTGTATGTCCGTGTATGTTTGGGGGAAGGTTGTGTGCACATACACACGTGTGTACACATGCATGTGTGTGCATATGGAAGCCAGAGGTCAACGGGTGCTGTCCTCTATCACTAACAAGCAGTGTGGAACAGGAAAATGACTCACCCTATCTGATTTTATGTGTGTGTGTGTGTGTGTGTGTGTGTGTGTGTGTGTGTGTGTGTGTATCTGAAAAGAATGGCAGCCAACAATAAACCTCTCTTGTTTTTAAGTTGATTATCTCAGATACTTGTCATAGTAACAAAAGGATGATTAGCAGATCATATGGGGCAGCAACTGGAAAACACACGAGCCGAGTCTTCTTGGATGTCCCAGCCATGTCCAAGCCCTGGGTAAATGCAGCTCTGTGAGTCCCTGAAGACATCCTTACATGGGTAGAATAGCCCAGCCAACTTGCCTGAAGTAATGATCTACAGAAGCATAAGAAATAAGAACTCGTTTCAAGTCGTTAGACTCGGGGATAACTTGTCACACAGCATAGACCAACCTAGGTGGTGTGCCAGGTCTTAATGCCTGCTGTTTATTTTGCCTGGACTAGCCTGCCCATTGTTGCTTCCTAGCTTATTCCTCATGACAATAGTTCCACTGCAAGTGTCACCTCCTCTGAGAAGCCTTCCCTAGCCACACTACCTAAGGCACCACCTCATGCAAGGCCTCACAGCATTCTGATTCATATCTTCCAAATACAGATCACAGTCTAAAACAATCTTGGTCACCAACTGTCTCCTGACCCATAAGCCCATAGTGGGAATATTTGAGCATGTCCAGAGCTACAATCACAAAGGACACAATAGATATGTTGAACCAAGATATGTCATAGATCCTAGAGCACCCACTTGAAGTCAGAAAATAACTTCTTTGTGATCTCAAGAGAACAGGATTCTGTCCACTGGGGCTACAGTTGAGGCTACTCTCATTGGTATCCTTAACTTGGGAGCCAGCAAAACCTTTGTGTTCCATTAGGGCTGATTAGCTATTAGCTAACAGCAGATGCAGTCTGACCCAATGCTGCCAGAGGTATGTGGGAACATATGATCACAGTCTGGAAATCTACAAGAAATGCTCTGGTGCCAGAAGGCACTTTCTCAACTCAAGTCTTCATAAAACCTTCAGCCTGGTGTAGCTTTTCTCCTCATCTTCAACAGAACATCTACTCAACCTGTCGTGAGCCAAAAAAAAAAAATGTCTCCTCCTCTAGGGAAAAGCCAACATGCCCATATAGTGGCAATATGCCCCAAAGTACAGCATCCTCCAGGAAGCTAATAGGAATGGGCTTTCAAGGCCCACAAACCTCCATGAAACTCCAGGAAGGCCCAGCAACCAGAGTCTTAGAAAGCATTTTAGGAGATTCTCAGGCATGGTGAAAAGATTGAGAATTGTCCAGGCACATATACATGCACATCCACACACACAGGCACACATGCAAACCTACACATGTATGTGCACACATAAACACAAACCCAAAAAACACAGGCACATACACATACAAGTGCACACAGACACAGACACACACACGCACACACACACTTGAACTTGAATTACCCAGCTCCAAATTCCAACTTGATCTTACTGCCAATCTTGCGCACATGAGCTCATCTCTTTAGTCTCAGCTTCATTTGTATGTGAGTGAGAACCGTATTCACATCCTGGAATTCAGCTGTCTTTGACTTCTCTATGACAAAGGCTTCAGTGTCACCAGCTGCCACTTTCCCAAAGCCATGGCAATTTTACAGTCATTTCTGTGGCTAGTTCCTTGACCCCACTGTTGGTGAGTCTTTACCCACCAACAGCCTTCTCAGTGTCCAGCTGGTACCTGGAACAGAGCAGGTGCTTAACTAATGCTGGCTGGATGGATGGATGGATGGATGGATGGATGGATGGATGGATGGGATGGATGGATGGATGGATGGATGGATGGATGGATGGATGGATGGATGGATGGACAGATGGATAGATGCACAGATGGACAGAAAGATGGATATGTGCTTTCTATTATTGCTCTATATTAGTTGCATTAATCTCCCTCCAGTTCCAGCAGAGTCTAATTAACCCCACCACCAGGAACATGCTCCATGCTCCCACGGGCTTCTGACTAATTCTTCCTCAGTCCCTTAGGAGAAGTGTCATGGAACAGTGATCACAAATATGGGTTCTAGGTTCCGACTTTACTATCATGTCCCAGCTCTGACCACAAGTAAGTGTCTGTCTCCACTGAACCCATCTGTAAACTGGAGATGGCCATACCCACAGCACTTCTGGTCTCCACAGAAAATCCCATAAGTAAATAGGAGAACAGTCCAAGAGTCATACTTTGTGTGTGTCAGAAACAGCAGGAGGTTTCCTAAGTATGTTGATGGCTCCAGTCTCCTGCCAGGAAATTTGAGGTTCTGGGGTCAGGCCCTGGAACTGGGTTTCTTGTTTGTTTGGTTGGTTGGTTTGGTTTGTTGTTGTTGTTGTTGTTGTTGTTGTTGTTGTTGTTGTTGTTTTGTTTTGTTTTTATTTCTTTCCAAGAGACAGACATGGGCAGTAAAAACTGAGAATCACTAATGTTAAGTGCTTGAAACTGTAGTTGGCCTACTTAGAAAGTTCTAGATAAATAGTAGTGACCATCTGTACCATTTTAGGTATATTATTGCCATTTCCTCGGAGAAGCCTTCCTGAGACCCGGGCCTTTCAGCTGCCTCCCCTGTAGGAGTTTGTCATTTATGAGTTTACTCCATAGAAAACTATCACACTGGGCGGATGTCACCCAGCTATACGTCTGCCTGCTGACTAGACAATGGGCTGGGTCCAGCGTGTGCATGAGGAGAGCTTGATGAAATGGAGTGAGCAAGTCTCCCTGCCCTGGACTTCCTCTTGTGTACTCGACATCCCCAGCCCTTCCACTAGACTCAGGTCCCTCCACTAGGACCCAGCTGCCTACTCTGCTCACCGCTGTCTGTTCCGAAGGATGGACAGAGACATTGCATGTGGAAGCAGGGCATTGGCAGAGTCTTCCTGAAGGAACCCATCCCAGACACCTCCATGGTACTCGGCTCTGGGAAGTCTGCCCCCACCTGCCTTGATTCCTCTTTCAGCCAGGCTGTACTTGTTGAATCAATAGTTATCCACAACTTAAATGATGTCACCTTGTCCCCAGGGAGCTGATGTGAGGAGGTGGGATGAGTGCTGGATTCATAGAGTACATCTGGATAGTGTTCATCCCCTGGAAGGGGTAGTGGCTGGCATCAGGTCACCTGACATGGGTGTGTGACCAGGTCAGTCAGCAGTGCCTGAATTACTGATGGTGACATTTCAGCATCTTCAGGATATCTGAGGTATAGATAGATGACCCTCCCAGCCTGCACCTCTGTGAAGTGGCGTCATTATGGCTGTGCTTAAGTAGGCACTGGAATGTGGGCCCATCTAGGGAACAGCGGACCACTGTCAGGAGGTCTGGGACATGTTCTGTTTGTCTCTCCACAATTACTCCATCTTTTCGACCTACTATCCACTACAGCGTGAACATCTCCAGTTTCGTCTATCCACAGCCTCTTCTCCACTTCCTATTGGTTTTGGCTGGAAAATGTAGACAGATCAGAGAACCTGAGGAAAGAGGTGTTGTCCAGTCTTCTGTTGGGTCACATGTTGGAATGAGTGGCTACACACCTTCTCTTGCAAACCATGGGTCCTCCTGGATGACCTTTCCTTCCCTCCTGCTTCTTCTGGGTTCCAGTAAACCTTTCCTCCCATTCTTGGTGTACCCTGTCTTAGTTGGATTTTTATTGCTGTGAAGACACCATGACCACAGTAACTCTTATCAATGAAAACATTTAATTGGGGTGGCTCACTTACAGTCTCAGAGGTTCAGGGCATTATCATCATGACAGGGAACATGGCAGCGTGCAGGCAGACATGGTACTGGAGAAGTAACTGAGAGTCATACATCTTTCAGGCAACGGGAAGTGAATTGACAATGACACTGAGGGAAGCTTTAGCAAAAGAGATCTCACCTCAAAGCCTGCTCTCACAGTGACACACTTCCTCCGATAAGGCCACACCCACTTCAACAAGGCCACACTTCCTAATAGTGCCATTCTCGGTGAGCTTATGGGGGCCAATTACATTCAAACTACCACATATCCTAAGGTGGTTCCCCCATCATTGCCAGTTCCAGAGAACATCGCTGTTTCTCTCTGGTTGCTCTCATCCCCACATGGGGCCCTTGCATGTAGTCCCCTCCACAAACTGTCTTTCAGAGTGTGTGGTCCTAGGATGTACCTCTAGTATCTATGGAAACTGTGCACAAGGCTGCATGGTGCTCAGAGCAGAGCAGGTCACTTAGCCAGTGAGTGTTTCCGGAGTCATGCAAAGTGCCCATTGCTACACCCATCCAAGCAACTGTAGTGTTCACTACAAAACTACCTTCAGGAACAGACACATGCAGCTTTTCAGTAAAATTGTTCGCGATCTATCATCCTTCCTCACTCATATTCACCTCTCCCCCTCTCTTCCTCTCTCCCTCTCCCTCTCCCCACCCCCAAGATTAAATGTGCACACCCCACCCCAACCCCTCTGACTTGTCCTCGTGTTTGGGTCTTGACTGATTCTGAACACACATTCACCTGCTATGAACTCAGCCATCTGGAAGAACGTGACCACATCCTCTCCGTTCGTTCTAATGCCCCAAAGTGAGTGCAGCTCCCTTCCTCCTCCAGCCAAAAGCTTACAACTTTAAATTCCAACAGATGGCTGTGATTGGAGTATCTTTAATCATGTGCTAGGTTTTGAACCAGCCATTATGCCCCCAAAGAGCAGAGGGTCATGCTATGATTGGCTGCAGCAGGGCCACATGACCATCCTGTGGTGGCAGAGCAGGTATTCTAAGGGGCAGCCAGTTAAAGCCACAACTAATGAGAGGGTGGGAAACAGTCCCTAAGAAGAAAATTCTGGAGAAATAAAGAATCCCACAGCCAGGCAGTGGTGGCGCACGCCTTTAATCCCAGCACTCAGGAGGCAGAGCCAGGTGGATCTCTGTGAGTTTGAGGCCAACCTGGTCTACAAAGTGAGTTCCAGGAAAGGCGCAAAGCCACACAGAGAAACCCTGTCTCAAACAACAACAACAACAAAAAAAAAAAAAAAAAAAAAAAAAAAAAGAAGAAGAAGAAGAAGAAGAAGAAGAATCCTAGATGTCTCACACAGCCCCAGGTGCATGTAAAAAGGTAAAAAGAGACAACAGAAGCACTTGGGAGTCCTGTTCCGTGTGTCCTTCAGATGACTGCCAGCAGCCCCTCCTTCTGCTACTCTCTCTCCCAACCCTATCTCTGCTCTCAACCACCCTGCTTTCCTACAACCTCATCCCACCTATGCTTGGCCTCCATCTTTGGCCTCCGCAGAGGCACGCTGCCCTGACCTTGTCTGGATTTACATGTCTCTACCTGGCCTTGCCCCCTGGAGTAAACACCAACCACATCCTCTCTACTGTGAGTGCCACTGAGGGCTGCGGTCAACACAGCAGCAGGTCAGTTCCTCTGCAGGGTGGGGCCTCAGACCAGATCCATGAGTGTGAGGAAGGTACCTAGGTTCAGAAAGACAGTGCATTAGAACAGGGTCCCTGAGCTCGGGCAGGAGACAGCAGAAGTCCAAGCCTTGGGGGGTGGACCAACTGAGGAGAGAACAGGCAGGCTGTGGAAAGACAGGTCCCCAACACCGTGACTGGGCTTATCTAGTCCTGAACACCATAGGTTATGCGAAAGCCACAAAAATCTATTTAAGGAGTATCAAGGATTTATTAAGACATGAAATGGGGGAAAATACACTCACAGATACAGAACCAAGTAAACAGCCGTCATTGTCCTCAATTCTGCTCGGGGTCAAATGGATCTGGCCATCAGGTCTCCGATTACCCCAAGAGAGTGACCGTGCACCCCCTTCTCAGATTTTAAGCAGTCATGTAACCTGCCAAGAGGCCATGACCTAGGGCTGGTACTCCAAAGCTATTGGCGGAAAGAATACCCACAACACATGCAAAGCTCACATTCGGCCTCCATCCTTTGCCCTGCAGCTTTGGGTGAGGCACTTCTTGCTTCTGAGCCTCTTCCTTCTCGGCATATACCCACCTGTGGGCTCGCTGAGACGATACATACATACATACATGCATGCATACATACATGCATGCATACATACATACATACATACATACATGCATCCTGGTGCACTGAAGGCCCATAGTTTGCTACAGTCAAAGGAAAGCTGGGTGCCTGACAGACAGACCTCAAGATCTCAGTGAGTAGGCACAAGGAAAGCTTCTCCCACTGTGGTCTTCCTGCTCAGCCAGGCTTCCCTGGTGTCGTTCTGAGATCCAGGGACTTTTGGATCCCCCCTCTTCTAGAACCCTCTGCACACCATGAGTGACAGGGAATGACCACATCCACTTTGTCCCAGAAATGATACTTACCACTTCTGCTCTCATTGATTGACCAGGACTGGTCATGTGGTCTGCTTAGATGTAAAGGACACTGGGAAACTGAACTACTAGCTAAGCAACCTATTTTCAGAATTAATTCTGCACAGTGCAGGAAAAGGACCATGATTCTTTTACAGTCCATATCTGCCTCTGGCATTACAATAATTATCTTTTTTCCCTCCCACCCCAGCAATGTGCTTCTGCACCTAGGCTGGGTGTGAGCCTGGGACATGTGCATTCTAAGGCCAGGAGCTACAGAGCCATAGGGCTTGAGTGGGAGCAACACAGAGGAGGTCCATCCCCCTCCTCCAGATACAGGGTAAGGACAGAAAGGAGAATTCCAAAGCTAAGCCCCCTACAGCCCAGCAAGTCAGTTCCAAGAAGGCTCTGGTAGATACAATGCCTGCAGCTTTACCTAGGATGCCATGGAAGTATAAAACAGCAAGGTAAGCCATTCCTGGGATGCTTAACAGTCAGTCAATGGAGCCAATTTGTCAATCACTTTCTGCAAATAGGGAAAATTGGGGAGACATTTATATCTGTTCCCAACTCACTTAAGCCCTCTTAATGCTCTTGAATTGGGTCCTGTGCTTCCCGCAGCAAACGGGCTTTCTTCCCTTCTACTCAGGCAGCTTCTCCCTGGAGGCTGAGAGCCCAGCGAGGATTCAGTCCCTGGCTCCACTGGTGATCATCAGCTGAGTGGCCTGGGGTGAGTCGCTTCATTTCCTTGAGAGAAATGACAGGAAAGGCAGGCACTGCTCAAGAACGCTGGAGAGATTAAGTCACGTTCAGGGCCAAGTACAAGGCAGAACCACAAATAGTATCTGGCATGACTGGTAATTGAAGCTGCGCCACAGGTTGACAGCCGGAGGCCATCTCACTGCTCAAGACAACGCTGGCTGCTACGGCATGGTTCTGCCAGTCAACAGCAGTGCCACCTTAAGCAAGTGAGCCCGCCTCTCTGTGCCTCTGTTTCCTCATGGCTGCAGTGGTGTTATCAACAGGACCTGATCCTAGGGGCATGGGAGTAACGTGTGTAAAGTACTGGGCAAGAAGCTCCAACCAGTGCCAGTGGCCGTCGCTATCGCTGGACTTGTTTTGTGGAGTAAAGCAGGGCTCTGCCCTCAGCCTCCCCTCATGCCAGGCAGTCATAACTCTGACTCTTGCTTCTTCGCTGAGGCTGTTCACTGCAAAGCCTGGAATTGGGCTGAGGAGGGATGTTTATCTAAATCAGTGTTTCCTGTCCTGGCTGCGTGTGAAAATCACGTGGGGGAGTTTAAAATCCTATGCCCAAGGGCAGGCGAGGAAGCTAGTCAGTAGAGTGCTGTGTCATATAAGCATGAGAACCTGAGTTCAGCCTTCAACACCCACGTGAAAGCTGGACACAGGCATGTGCATCTGCAATATCCCAGTTGGGGAGGCAGAGACAGGAGGATCTCAGGGATTTACCAGTCGTTAGCTCCAGGTGCAGTGAGAAACATTGTCTCAAAAACACGGTAGAGAAATGATGGAGGAACATATCCAACATCAGCATCTGCCCTACACACATGTACACATACACCTGCACACACAAATGAGCATGTACATACACAAGCAAAACCCTTGTATCCGGGCTACACCTCCACTGCTTCAGTTCTCCGTTGCTGAGGGCCCTGGGTATTGCTCTCTGTCGTCAGAGACAAAAATTAGTGAGTGCTGAGTTGTGTGGCTTGCATAAACAATGCACTAAATCTCAGTAGATTTTGGGAGCCAGATATGATTTCCCTTCCATTTAACTGAGAGGGAAACTGAGGCACAGAGTGCTACAGGGACATGAACAGTGAATCAGGGATCAGCATGCCCATTGCAGAAACAAGTAAACTGTAGCCTTCCTGAGCCAGCTTGCACTGGTGCACCTGTTGGGGGCGGGGGAGGCTATCATCCAGGGATGGTGGCTTCTGGTGGTGGCAGAGGGGACTCCCCAGGCCCCCTAGGAGATTATGTGCAGTTTGGGAGCAGAGCAGAAAAATAAAGGGACTCCAGAGCTGCTGCATGGGAAAGCTCACCCAGCCAGGTCCATCCTGACTCTGTGTGTTTGCTTTGAAGATATAGCAAGTGAAAAGCCAAATGCAAGGTAGGAACAAGAAGAACAGTCATGGGGGAAGATGGTAAAGTCTAACAAAGGCTGTGGCTTAGTTGATAGTGTTGGACCACAGCTCATTTCTTAGTTCTGAGAAATATGGTGTTACATAGGGTATGAACATCAGAAACAAGGCTGTGACTCTTCTGTGAAAGTTAGTTTGGGGAAATGGTGTAGGAAGAGGAGGGTGCTTGGAGATGAGGCCTCACCTTGTAGCCCAGGTTGACCTCCAGTTCAAGATCCTCCTGCCTCGGTATCCTGAGTGCTGAGACTGCAAGTGTGCACCACCATACCTCACTGATAGTTCAAGTCTAAAAATTGGAAGTGTGATGTTGTAGGGATCCCCAGAGGTCACACAAAGCAGCAGCCCATGCCTGTGCCACACTGATGGCATGTCCTTCCAGCCAGAGCTCATTCCTTCCTGGAGAGAAGTGAGGGAGACAAAGCCCGCAGCACCTGCTGTAGCCGATGCTGTTGATGATGCTGGTGGAGACCCCTGACAGCTGGCCTGGCCTCTTCCTACTATGACAAAGGCATTCACAGTGGCTATAGCCAGGGGACTCTGGGCACTGGGCAGTGCAGCAGCCCCTAGAGCTGGTGACTGGGGGACTGGATCCAGACAGCTGTGCTAATAGTCCCCACCCTGTGTCTCACAGAGTCAAAGGAGCTCAGTCTCCAGTGAGTCTGCCAGGGGTGCTCGTGATGAGAAGGAGCTGACTCTCAGAGTCACAGAACATGGTCTAGTTCCCCAGGGGACCCAACAGACTGAGTTCAAAATGGAAGTTAAGAGCACTGAATAGCTAGCCATTCAGGGGCCCAAAAGAAGACCAAAAGTCCAAGGCCTCGGCTGGGGAGGCAGCTCAGTGTATAACACACTTGACTTTCAGTCATGAAGACTTGAGTTCAAATCCTCAGAACCCACAGGAGGCCAAGATCTGTGTAGCAGCACAAATCTATAACTCCAGAACTTCTACAGCAAGATGGAGGGTGGAGACAAGAAAGTTCCCAGAAGTTCCCAAGGCAGCTAGCCTGTCTTCACAGCAGCAAACAACAAAAGAAAGATCCTGTCTCAAACATGACGGATGTCAAGGACTGACACATGAGATTGGACCTCCACATATGTGCCATAGCATGAACACACCTATACTCACATGTGCACGTGCGCGCGCGCGCGCACACACACACACACACACACACACACACACATTTTAAAAAGTATATTCAAGGCCAGCCTGACAAACAAGGCTAGCCTGGGTGCTTCAGCCAGATTCTATCTCGGAAGAAAAAGTTAAAAATAAAAGCTTATATGATACATCTCGATGCATGAAGGCAAAGGAGAAGAAAAACACTGAAGAGAAAGGATGAGCAGTGTCCTGTGGTCAGCCCAGCGCCATCAGGGCTCCAAGCCCTCCAGACTCCAGGCTCTGAGCTGATTGTGCCAGGGACTGCCTCACAATCCCTCAAGCTCTCACCAAGCTTTAGGGACTGACTATAGGGAGTTCTGCATCCACATGCCTCTCTGGTGGTGCTCACAAAAGCTCTGTCAGTCAAAACCCATCTTAACAAGTAAACGAAGATGGAAGTTTTCTTGTGGGGGCTGGGGGACATTGTGCAGGTCAGGTCAATTGAATACACAGAACAGAGTCACCTTTTCAAGGTCAAGTGCAAGAGCCAAGTTCATCTTACTCCCAAATCTACAGTGTTCTCAAAAGATCCCTAAGTCGCCGGGCGGTGGTGGCGCACGCCTTTAATCCCAGCACTTGGGAGGCAGAGGCAGGCGGATCTCTGTGAGTTCGAGGCCAGCCTGGGCTACCAAGTGAGTTCCAGGAAAGGCGCAAAGCTACACAGAGAAACCCTGTCTCGAAAAACCAAAAAAAAAAAAAAAGATCCCTAAGTCTTCCCTCCCTGGGGCTAGTGCCACTCAAGGTGGAAAATGGAAGATCTTCCCCCCAGGGAGCCCACCAAGGCCAGGCAAGGTTGTGATGTCCTGTGACTACCCCAGCTCTTGAGGCTGGCTGCCCATTTCTCCAAACCCCAGACTCTAGCTAACAGCGGGGTGGGTGGGGAAAGGGGGCAGGTGAGAAGCAGTGTCAAGCCCAGGTGACAGTGGTGGGCCAAGCGCCATGACAATACAACTGTGTCGACAGTAATTGCTTCTGCCTCCCTGTGTTCCGGCTGCACCGTGATTAACAGGGCTGCAGGCCGCATGACAAGTGGGGAAATTGTTTAAGATTGAAAAGCACAGCGCAGGGAGCTTGTAGGGCGGTGACCGCTTCCCCTGTCGTCAGAGCGCCCGGTGCTGGGGACAGTGACTCCTCCCAGACCTCCTTCCTGTTTACCTGCTCACCTCCATAAGTATTGGGGGCCCCTGAACCCTTACCACTCTCTTAGACCCCTGACTTTTGTTTATTTACTTAATTATCCATTGACTATTCTCAAATGACTTTTTAATCTTCGTTTTAAATTAGCCTCCAAGGTATTAGATCTCATTCTGGTGTTTTTTTAAATGTGTGTTTTAGAGACTCCTCTATCTCTCATCTTCATGCCCTGCTGAGTCAGGCAGGTACAAAGTGGGGACCAGGGGCTCCTGACATTTTTAAAAACTAAAAGAATACCCAGACGGTCCTGGCATATCGCGAGTGAACGGATTAACATTTTAACACCTTTAGGAGAGGGAGAAACATAAAGCACTGTAATTATACTCTTTTTATGATAATTATGGGAATGTTATAATATTATCAATTTTGTGTTCCCCATGGGCAGCGAGGTCCAGGAATGGGACATAAATTTATAGTTTTAGAATAAATGTCTTCTTTCAAACCCAACGGTTAATTTCTGAATAAAATAGTTTGCAGCTCTCTTTTGAGTTCAATGTCAGAAGTCTAAGTGGTATTTCTCCAACAAGAATACTGCACGTGAGTATACACTCCTCAAATGCACACACTGGCATTTATCCTGCCAAGCAGAATGAGTACCAGAGCTTCGTAAACAGCCATGCATTTGACATTAAAACTGCCTTAAGGAGGAGCTGGATTTACCCCATTCCTCAGTGAGGAAGACAAGAGGGCTCAAGGATCCACCCAAGGTCACACAGTCATGGGACAGCAGGGAGGGGATCTGAGCTCAGGGTCTCTGTTCCACACTGTGACCTTGTAAGCCCCATACCGTGGATTATGCCCCATGTGCACTGTTGAGCCGCAGATGAGTCCTGAGTCACACAGCCGCCGCCACCACCAAAAATGAGATGCAGGCCCCACAGTCAGGAATACTGTCCCCTACAACCAAGAGCAGCTGAATTATAGGCACCAGGTACTGAAGGTCCTGTCTCTCCCAGGAGGAGCACTGCTCATTCCCCAAGCCCTGGGGGGGGGGAGCCTGTTAAGGTTCAGACACGAGGGTTTTCCCACGGACTAATGTGTAGAAGACTTGGCTCCCGGTGTGCGGCTGTGGGACAGACCAGTCCATGGACACTGACCTCATCAGTAGATTGGTTCGCTGATAGGTTCAAAACCTGAACAGACAATGAGAGGTGGCAGAACTGTTGAGAGTGTGGAGCCTTGTTAGGAAAAGTGGGTGCTGGGTGTGTCCTAGAAGGCTACACCACCGACCTGAACCTTACTCCCACTTCTCTGCTTCTTTTTTCAATTTTTCTTTCTTTTTATTTTTATAACAGAGTTTCAGTTAGTCTCGGCTGGCCTCAGATTCCCTATGTAGTTGAAAATGACCTCAAACTTCTCATCCTTCTGCCTCTACCTCCCTCTCAAGCGCTAGAATGTTAGGCCTGGCCACCATGTGTTGCTGAGGCTTCAAACCAGTATCTCATGCATGTACTCTGCCAACTGAGCTACCTCCCAGGTCGTTCCCTGCTTCTTGGCCACCGTGAGATAAGCAACATTGTTCCACCACAGGCTCTTGCGGCCACAATGCTATGCCTTGGTTTGTTTTCCTGTTGCTGTGATGAAACGCTCCAGCAAAGGTAACTTAAGGAGGAAGGTTCGTTTTATCTCACAGTTGAAGGTACAGTTCATCATAGTAGGGAAGTCAAGGCAGCAAGAACTTGAAGCAGCTGGCCACATTGCATCCACAATCAGGAAGCAAAGAGGACTGAATACCTGCTGCTGCTCAGCCCCCTTTCTTCACCCGGGATCCAGGCCAGGGAATGGCACCACCCACGGTGGACCGGTCTTCCCACCTCCATTAGCGTAACCAAGATAATCCCCCATAGGCAGGCCCAGGGGCCCATCTCCCAGGTGATTCTAGATTCTGTCAAGTTGACAACTGACACTAACATCACACTCTGCTTCATAGACCCACAACAGAGAAGCCCTGTCTCTCTCTTTACCACCTGCCTCTTAGCTGCCTTGCCATAGGCCAATGCAGTTTATTTATTAACCAATGGGAACAACATTTATTCACAGCATACAGAAAGACATCCCCCAGCAGATGCCACAGCATTCATCCAGTCACCCAGCAAACCAGTGAGGAGCCCAGTCCATCTGGACCCAGGGCTTCCCTTGCTGTCCGTCCCTTTGATGGGTGGCTGTGTTTAATCCTTATGGGTGCTATAACAAGGTTCCCTCAATACTGGGGCTCAGAAAGGTGTGGAGGTCCTAGAGAGAGCCTGCTTCCCTGCCTTTTGCAGCTCCTACAGGCTACTGCCTTCCTTGCTACAGCATCAAACCTAGCCTCACAGCTCTTATTCCTCCTGCCCCATCCTCCACCTTCCCTGTATCCATGCCTCTGAGAGGGACCATTGTGATTACATCAGTACCCCTGGGGTGACCCAGGATCATCTTCTCAAGACAATTTCATTTAATTCCATCTACAAAATCTCCTTTGCAATATATTTTCACATATCATGGGCTGCTGGGGAACTAAACTAATGGCCATCTTTGAAAGGCCATTGCTCTGTCCAGAACCGTAGCTTCAAAGAGCTACCGCCCAGAGCTCATAACAGAAGGGGAGATACAACACAGAAGTTAGGATCCATTCCTACAACATTAAAAAGCACTGGTGCCACCAAGAGGACAGAGTTCCCCTGCGGGGTTGGGGATGAGAGGAAGCCTTGGAAGACACAGGAGACCCTTATGGACAGCTTTTAATACACAAGGCCTCGCTCTGAGCTCTTTCCACATGAACTCATCCAACTGTCAAAATAACTGTATGAGCTACATACTATTGATTTTTCATTTTACAAAGAAGAAAGCAAGGCGCAAAAGAGCCCCAAAAATTGCTGGTCTTTGCCCTTCAGCACCTCACCCATAGATGCTAAGGAGGCAGAATCAATAACCTATGCCATCCCTGAGATAAAGTGGTCGTTAATGCTGCTGATTGGTCAGTGGGACAGGGGTTTTAATGTAGCCCAGCTGGAAAGAGGTAAAATTGGGATCTGAACCCCGGCTAGTGTCCCAGTCCTGTCCCTTGGAGCTGGACCCTCCCAGGCATCACATGATCAGACAGCCAGCTCTGTTGAACTCTTTACATTCATTGTATCAGCTGATCAGCTCCCATCATCCTAGATATTCAGACCCTTCTCTGCTGCTTGCCGTGAGGGATCATATAGGACCAGAGGAATGTACTGAGAGAGAAAACAATAGAATTTTCCAGGCTGTGCCCACCACAGCCCCCACTTACTGAGTATGAAAAAGGGTCCTTGAGTCTCACAAGTCTGCAGTACCATCTGCCCCTCTCAGCTGGCCCAGAGCCCCCTTTGTCCTTCAGCACTCCTGAAGGTGGGTCGGGGGAGGCCGCATCAATGATGTATGATAGCCACAAGATAAAGTGAGTGGGTAAACGCTGCGGGCGGCAACTTGTCAGCAGGCAGGGTTTATGTTCCCCAGTTCTGGGAAGGCAGCGCCTGCCTTGCCTCGGGCCAGCATAAAGAAGTGATGACCTACGAAGGTCTGCTCCATCTCCTGAGAGCACCTCACCCAGCCCAGTAAATGGACTGCAGCGCCAGAGAGACAGATAAGCCTGCTTCCCACCCGGCTCCACAGTCACAATGACCATTATCCATTCAGGGGCCTAAACTCCCAGGAACAAAAAACTTTATACATAGAGGTTCTGGAGATTGCAGCCCCATGACTCCGGGTTTGGGGGTCCCTGGGGCACTAGGACTAGGTTCCAGACTTTCGTTTATTCTCTCACTGGCCAAAAATGCACTGAGCAACTTCTAAGCACTAGACATTGTGGTGGTATTGTGTTTCCCAAAATATTGTGTACTCTAATAAATTTATCTGGGGTCAGAGAACAGACAGCCACTAGATACAAAGGCTAGAAAAATGGTGGCACTCACACCTTTAATCCTAGCATTCCAGAGATAGAAATCCCTCTGGATCTCTGTGAGTTCAAGGCCACATTGGAAATAGCCAAGCCTGGTGACACATGCCTTTAATCCCAGAAAGCCAGCCTTTAATCCCAGGGAGTGGTGGTAGAAAGCAGAAAGATATATAAGGCGTGAGGACCAGAAACTAGCAGCATTTGGCTGGTTAAGCATTTGGCTGGTTAAGCATGTGGCTGGTTAAGCTTCAGGCTTTCCAGCAGCAGTTCAGCTGAGAGTCATTGGGATGAGGACACAGAAGCTTCCAGTCTGAGGAAACAAGACCAGCTGAGAAGTTGACCAGGTGAGGTTAGCTGTGGCTTGTTCTGTCTCTCTGATCTACCAGCATGGACCCCAATGATTTTATTAATAAGAACTTTTAAGATTCCTGCTACAAGACATCACTTCAGGCAATGAACAGTGAACTAACCCTCAGTCCTCTCCTGGGAGAACATTCCAGAGGTGGGTGCACAGCAGAACCTTCATGGCGGTTGTCAGGTGAAGGCATCTTTCTCCAGGCAGGCCCCAAAGTCTATAGATCTTGGGCAGAGCTGGCTTCCTGACCCAGGTCTCCACTTTTCTAAAATACAGCACTGAACTTTTTTTCCCCGGAGCTGGGCATGCGAGTCGGCCAGGTGCTCCACAGCTGAGCTGCTCCAGACATCACCATCTGTGCTTTCAGAGAGTCCAAAGACTCAGAACCCCTTTAGCACCTGAGCGCTTGAGAGTCAAGTCCAAAGACCAAAAACATCTGGTAGAAATTAGGTCTCAGGGGGAGGTGTGTGGAGAGGAAATCAGAACTTAGCCCAAGCCATGGCACAGCATAGGTGTTCAAAATACGTAAGGAAGGAAGGGAGGGAAGGACTGGAGGGAAGAGGAGGGGAGGGGAAGGGGTAGAGAGAAGAGGAAGGGAGGGAGGGAATGGACAGGAAGGGAGGGCATGGAAGGAAGAGGAGGGGAGGGCTAATTTCAGATGCCATCATGTTTCCCTGCTGAAGGAGGTGGTGGAGCGGACAGTTTTACTGTTCAATTGTTTCATATAGATTTTGAATAAAAAATAAATTGGTTTCTTTTAAAGAGGGCAGTCCCAAAAGCCAGTGCAGGGCAGTGAATCATGGGTGATGCATTCCTCTTGCTGTGGGAGCTCCTGGCTTGCAAAAGCAGGGACTTGGGGTAGCTGTGGAGGCATGGGGACAGTGGCCTGACATAAGAATCCCCAGATCTGACCCGGAGTCCTGGGGTGGAAAGCTATGTTGGAGCACTTTGTGACTCGCAGAACCTTGTAAACGGCTGCTCTGGGTTAAAGACAGCCACCAAGCTCATGTCCCCGCCATCTGCCTGCTCATTCCTGTACCTGACGTCCACTGTTTCCTGCTCACTCTGAGATCCTGGGCAAATGTCTCCCTCTCATCTGACAGATGGATGCCAATAAAACCTCCCTCCTAGGAGTGCTGTGAGAATTAGCCAAGATGTGGTGTGTGGAGACACCTACTTCCAAATGGGTGCTCAATGTGTCAAAAGCAGAAACTCGTCGGTGTCCAAAATAAAAGCCACACCCTCACCAAGAAATAACAACAATGAGAAAGAAGAGGGTGGAGACTACTAAACAGGACCTTCTCAACTTTCCATAAAAATCCATTTATTTATTCATTGACTTATTTGGGGGACAGAGCAGAGTAAAGGTAAGCCCAAAGACTTGCTGTGCAGGCACAGAGACTAGAGACCAGATCTTATCCCCCATACCCACACACCTGTGGGTATGTCCATGTGCACACACCTGTGGGTTTGTCCGTGAGCACACACCTGTGGGTATGTCCATGTGCACACACCTGTGGGTATGTCCGTGGGCACACACCTGTGGGTATGTCCATGTGCACACACCTGTGGGTATGTCCGTGAGCACACACCTGTGGGTATGTCCATGTGCACACACCTGTGGGTATGTCCGTGGGCACACACCTGTGGGTATGTCCATGTGCACACACCTGTGGGTATGTCCATGTGCACACACCTGTGGGTATGTCCATGTGCACACACCTGTGGGTATGTCCATGTGCACACACCTGTGGGTATGTCCATGTGCACACACCTGTGGGTATGTCCGTGGGCACACACCTGTGGGTATGTCCGTGGGCACACACCTGTGGGTATGTCCATGTGCACACACCTGTGGGTATGTCCATGTGCACACACCTGTGGGTATGTCCATGTGCACACACCTGTGGGTAGGTCCATGTGCACACACCTGTGGGTAGGTCCATGTGCACACACCTGTGGGTATGTCCATGTGCACACACCTGTGGGTATGTCCATGTGCACACACCTGTGGGTATGTCCATGTGCACACACCTGTGGGTAGGTCCATGTGCACACACCTGTGGGTATGTCTGTGTGCACACACCTGTAACCCCAACACTATCAGAGCGCAGAAAAAGGAGCATCTCTGGGCTTGTTGGACTCCAGCCTAAATACAAGTTCAGTAAGAGACGATCTCAGGGGAATAAGACAAAGAATGATTGAGCAGGACATCTGACATTCTAACTGGCCTCGTAAACAGTAAGCACAAGAATCGGCACACACTAATGTAAACACACATGCACCACAAACACACGAACACACACATGCATTCATAATCTCATGCACACACACAAGCACACACACACATGCATGCACAATCTTGTGCACACAGACACACATGCACTACACATAGACACACAGCACATATACACATATTGTACAATTGCTTGTAGGTGTGTCTGGGAGAATGTTTCCAGAGACTATTAGTTGCTGAGGATTCTGGCCTAATCAATGAATTTGTGCTTTGATGGATTCATAATAAGAAGGCCTTAGTGGGGGGGCATGAAAATAGAAGGGGGACATTATTAGAGAAAGTAGATCACTTGGGTGTGTCTTTGGGGCTTTGTCTTGCCGAGACCTCTTTCTGTATGCCTTCTCTCTGCTCCCCATCTGCAATGAGGCGAGTAGCTTCACCACATGCTCCCAGGGCAGCAAAGCTCTGCCTCACCACAGGCCTAGAAGCAGTGGAGCCAGCATGAGGGACTGAACACTCTGGAACCCTTGTTCCGTTAAGTTGTTCACAATATTTTGATCGCAGTGACAAAGCTCACTCCTACCACACCCAAGCTTTGTGTTAATGGCACTCAAGAACAGACCTGATTCATACCATTTATAAACAGCAAGGACAGACCCTGGCCACTCCCACAAAGATGTCAATCCCAAGCTAAAAGCAAGAAGACGGGAAAGCACCAGGATCTTCTCTGGGTGGCGCTGAACACGTAGCTCCCCCAAATGCTCTTTGCCCAGCCGCATGCCCCGGCCCTGCCTCACTCACCTCACCTCACTCCAGCTGTGACAGTGCCTGACCCAGGAGTCTGGGAAAGCCAGGGCATTTCTCAGGTCATTCCTCTCTGAGCTCGGGTTGTCGGGTTCACTGTGGGAAAGGCTCTGTCTTGCCTCCCCTCATTGCAATCCAGTCACGTCAAAGCAGCCCACAGGATCCGAACGCAATTTTCTCATTGAGTTATGCTAAATCCTTCAGGGAAGGATGTGAAATTATTTAAAACCTATAAAAACTAAAGCAACATTCTGGCTCTATATTTTAAGTTTCTCATCATTATTTAGAGTTAACCTTTTTCTGCCTCTAAATCACAAACTCGTTTTGCTGTATATCAGGCAGCGCGGGCTATAAGGCGTGGGGGAGGGCATACTTGGGCAAAGAGCAGACCTGAGGACAGCGCCCAGAGCACCGGCAGATCGCAGAGATCGAGGTGGCATTTTGCTCTTGGGAATCAAAAGTATCAGTAGCTGATTCACTGAAGCAAGAAAAATGAGTTGTGGCTGCGTTGTTATAAATACTAGAGCAATAGATTAGGGCGAGGTGTGTCTCCAGAGCATAATGCACT
This sequence comes from Peromyscus leucopus, assembly GCF_004664715.2. NCBI lineage: Eukaryota > Metazoa > Chordata > Mammalia > Rodentia > Cricetidae > Peromyscus > Peromyscus leucopus. Next base: position 79,580,152 of record NC_051063.1, on the reverse strand, counting down.
GGCTGGGAGAGTCACAGATGAGGGACACAGCCCTGTGCCTGGAATCTCAAGAAATTATTTATTCCCTCAGAGTCTCCATCGCCCTCTGCATGAAATTGGAAAAAGATAATAACTCACTCAATTAGGATTGGAAGCACTAGTGGGTTTTCCTGACTTTTAAAATTCTTCTGGCTGTGAAAGCTACAAGCTGCATTCTCTACCCTCCTTGCGTTTAAAGGCTGTCTTCCAGTGGGGGCGGGACTTTGTGAGGATAAAGAGATAAAAGGTAAGCATTGTTTGTCTTTCCAGAAAACCAGAGAAAAGAGGCACATAGAAGGAAAGGTAGAGCCAGGCAGTGGTGGCGCACGCCTTTAGTCCCAGCACTTGGGAGGCAGAGCCAGGTGGATCTCTGTGAGTTCGAGGTCAGCCTGGTCTCTACAGAGTGAGATCCAGGATAGGCACCAAAACTACACAGAGAAACCCTGTCTCGAAAAACAAACAAACAACAACAAAAACAGAAGGAAAGGTGGCCAAGAAGGAGGTAGATGAAGAAAGCTTCAGGAAAGGTAAGATCCAGGAGCCGGAAGCGCGCTACCTCATTCCCATTTCTGCTCAGGAAAGAACACGTGAGCTTTCTGAACATGGCTTTAACTACAAATCTCCTAAGAGCCTGTCCTAGTCTGCTTCCTGTCTCTATATAAACAGCATGACTGAGAGCAACTCGGAGGAGGAGAGGGTGTGTTTAACTTTAAAGTCCCATCACAGCCCATCATCCAGGAAGTCAGGGCAGGAACCCGGAGGCCGGACCTGAAGCTGAGAGCATGGAAGAGTGCTGCCTAATGTCTTGTTCTCCATTGCTGGGACAGCTCACCTCCTTATACAACTGGGTCCCACCTGCCCAAGAGTGACTGCCCACAGTGAGCTGGGCCCTGCAAACATCGATCAAGAAAACACCCCACAGACTTGCCCCCAGGCCAGTCTGATGGAGGCAGTTGCTCAGCTGTGGCTTCTTCTTCCCAAGCAACTCCAGCTTGTTTCAAGTTGACAAAAACAAACCAACAAGCACAGAGTCCAACCTAGACAGCAGCCCTAAGAGTCAAGCTCTTCACTATGGGCAGCATGGACTGGGGAAAGAAATCCCCTCCCTGCCTGCCCATCAATGCCTGGGGCAGGTGGGAGAGCTGGCCCTGTGATCATAAGTGTGGGAGAGCCATCCCTGTTGCAACACTTGGGAGAGCAGGCCCTGCATCTCACCAGGGCAGCACAACAGAGCCAACATGGTTAGCGAAGGTGTAGATAAGCCAGCCAAGAAATTGTGACCATGAGAGACCTGTCCCCATTTCCCATCTGGTAGACCAACCCTACAGCAGCCCAGGCCCAGACCCAGGGTTATGACTTGGCCTGCCCCAACATGCACCCTGACTATGATCTGCTGAAGCATGTGAAGGGACCTGACCTGCAGACCCAAAATTGCAGGGTCTCCATAACATAGGGCACCAGCAGGATGTCCAGGAAGAGTCCTAGTGGAAGCCCAGCATTTAATGGATAGTGGAGATCAGGAGCCTCCAACCAGACCAATGTCTCTTTGCAGTGAAGTCTTGCAAGTAGAGATGTATGGACAAAGGCGTATAGAGAGATGTATGGACAAAGGGGTATAGAGAGATGTATGGACAAAGTGGTATATAGAGAGATGTATGGACAAAGGGGTATAAAGAGATGTATGGACAAAGGGGTATAGAGAGATGGATGGACAAGGTGTGATTGTTGGGTTGCACTGCAGCTTCCATGGTGAGATTTTTAATTCCTTCCCTTCTTTTTATTTTTATCATTTTATTTTCTTCATTTTCTTCTCTTGAATTTTGTTTTATTGGGGGAAGGTGTAGGGACAGACAATGGATGTGATGGGACAGGGAATGAATGGGATCAAGATATATGATGTGAAAAACACATGAAATGAATAAGTAAATTAATTAAAATTTTAAAAAAGATCCTCACTATGTTCCCAATACCTTGCTCTATCCAGGAACACAAATGACACCCCTGAAACATGTGTATTTTGGGCAACTGTTGTCTCAACTGAGACAGAAGACAGAGAGGATGCACCCAGAGTCTAGTCCGAAGGACAAGCCCACATGACCTGGCAGGGGCTTGCCTAGCCCTCGCTCATCTCGTAATCACAGCTCTGATGTGAATCATCAGAGAGCTGCTCCTTTCCTGAGGTCACATGGCACAGACTCAGAAAGCAGAATTTCTGTTCATTCAAGTGCCCCAACATCTTCCTAACTACTGTGTGCTTTGCAGTGTTGCGCTCAGAGGAGAAGCTGTGAACAAACCAAAACACATCCCTGTGAGGAAAATGAAGCCGCATTCGAATAACTGGAAATAACATGGAAGGATCAATTGAAAGAAATTTTCCAAAGTGGACTTGATATGTTCTGGGGTAGGCTGCACACAATGGGGGAATCACGCAGGCAAGTAGGGACCCAAGGGAGCAGCTTTCTCTTTGGGGATGAACCCAAGGGCCTAAGGCACAAACAGAGAAATTTAAACCAACGATGTTACTTCATTTATTTAGCTAACTTATTCCCAGCATTCCTGTGGGCAGGTGGGCCTGTGGGGCTGATGCGCCACCACTGAGAAAACCAAGGCAGGAAGAGACTGGGCTACTCGTCCCAGATGAGAGAGCAGGGAGGCCTGGGAAATGTGTGCACTAGGTGCTTAGCTTCTGCTTGTACAACAAGCATCCAGCTGCCCTCAAGAATGGCTCCTCCCCTGGGCATGAATCCTTGCCTGCCTGGGTAGGTTGAGAGAGGCTAACAGAGCAGCCCCTGCCTCCTTCCCCTGCTTCAGCAAAGAGTCCTAGGCTGAAGTTCCACTGATCTAGTCTGAACACAAAGAGCTAGAGGGGACACAGGCACCCAAAACAGCCTGTGGCATCAACTCCAGGTGCCCAGCTGTAGTAGGGACAAATGGATGTCAACCTGCTTAATTCCTTGGGTAGCTCCCAGCTGTCAATGCTTGCATCCTAAAATTATGGTTGTGGCCAAGAGATGCAGACACGATCACCTCTATACTAGTTTCTTATAACCACCTGCCCCTCCTAGTCCTCCACAGATGGCCTGGGACTTCAGCATCTCCAGGCCTACAGAAGCAGAACCTGCCACCTAAACAAGGCCTCCAGCCACACCCACCTTCACTAGGAAGCTGGAGAAGTCGTTGTGTGATGGGAGGATAGACTGGAGAAAGGCACATCAAGATTAACAGATAAGAGAAGCCCATAAGTAAAGAAAGACTGGAAGCCCTTCCCCACCGGGGCTTCGAACAATACACAGAGCATGTGCGAGAAAAGTCCGGGCTGTACAAATGTGGGAGAACAGTCCTAAGTGAATATCATAGAAAGAGCTGAGGACTCTGGGACTTTTCCCTCTCCTCACCAGCCCTCTCCCATTCTCCCATTCCCATTTCCATTCCTTAATAAACTGCCTAAATTTCTATTCCTAACCACGTGTCCCTGCTCCAATCCATTGCCATGGGACATAAGAACTTGAGTACTTCAGCAGGGACTCAAACCCACACCCACTTCAGACCCTAGGCACCACTCACAAAGAACCATGTTTTAGCATACATCAATATCCACATTTGAATACTCAGTATATTTTTAATACAGCATTCAAACAACTTGGGTGGGATTGTGAATAAGGTGTTCACAATCTGAAGGCCCCCCTCTAAACTTCACAGGATTCACAAGCCACAGAAGTTTGTACTTGGGACACTGAAGGACCTCCCAATATTCTCCACCACACGGAAAAGCATGATGCTGGGGGTTTGGGGGGGCGGGGTGGAGCTTTGGAGCTACAGAACAAAGGTGCTTGAAGGCTGAGCTTTTCCAAAGGTCTTCTAGCAGACCTTTGGAAGAGAAGAGGATTAGTGGGGACCGGAAGCAGCAGACTTGGGTGGGAAAGATGGAGATATATAACTAACCAGGGCCCGTTAAAGGAACGTTTGGTGGCCAGCAGCTCAAAGTCCCTTGCTGCTGTTGCACCATCGATGGTGCTCTGACCATGGGAGGGGACTAAGTGTGCAGCCAACTGGACAGTATCTGTGGGGACAGCATGGCTTCAGCCAGCAACACGAAGCCCAGATCATTCCGCTGCTGGAATCGAGGTGTGACTATAAAGACATTCATGTAAAGGACGCTGTGGCCCACGAGCGACCGATGTCCTATGGACAGACATCCTTGCTCTCCTTCCACATTTTGTCAGCTGACCTACCACTCACATGATGGGTACACCACACAGCCGTGTGCAGAACCATCTAGACAGGTGCTGTACTCTCTGCCGTGTGCAAAGGGCAATGACATTGTCTCACAACATATTTCTCAAAACAAGTTCTGGTCTCTAAGCAATACACGGCTGTATTTCATGAGACCTTCCCGAGAGACTCCCAGTCAAGGCAATACGAAGCCCAGAAGGCCACCCAGCTCTCCAAAAAGGTCATCTCAGAGCCTCTGGGGCTGTCACCACCAACAATGATAATTACAGCTGCCATTTATTGGGGCACTACGTGACTGACGCTGAGCTGGAGCTTTCCCTGCCTCACTTTTTCCCTGCTCCTAACGGCCCTTTAAAAATAGATCCTGAACCCAGACAGGCCTTCTTTCTCTTTCTTTTTCACTCTCTTATTCATTTGTTTACTTGTTCTGGTAGTTACAACTGTCATCATTGAGACAGCCTTAGATAGACAGAGTCTATATAACTCAGGCTCCCAGGAACTCGTAGCCTCAGACTGCCAAGTGCCATGATCACAGGCATGCCCCCCTAATGCTGGCCCTGCCTTTCTCTCTATGGCATCCTGCGGGTTCGCATGAGCCTTCCCAGAGGCTCCAACTCCCTCAGAACTGACTGGCTGTGACAATCCAGACAATCTAGAAGGCATTTTAAAATCACTCACTCATTTCTTCAGCAGGGACTTTTTGGATGCCCACTTTATACCAGTGGTAAATGATCCTGACCTCACCCCTGCCCTTGGCAATGACGCAATCTGTTTCCTTGAAACCAGCTAAAAGCTAATGGCTGGCAGTACAGTTGTGTAGTGTGTACACTGCACAATGGTGCCCAGCAGACAGGATGGGTGAGACGAAATCTGTCCCTTTTCTCCCCCCATCAAATCCGGTGCTCTAACTCAGAACTGACTGTCCCAAAAGGCACACCAGAGATTCCCTTGTGCTAATTGTACCAGATGCTCCAGGCAAAGAGAGCTTGGTCCAATTTACACAAGGTGCAGTATTGAACAACCACAGTCAAAAAATAGCTCTCACTCCCGTGCCCAGGTTAAGTCAAGGCTTTAGTTGTATTGAGTGGTGGGTCCCAGAAGAGCTATCCACAGCACAACTCTATGCTTCTTACTATCACTGTCTTTTCAGGGAATGATTCTAGTTTGGGGCTGAGACTAATGTCTCATAGAGTGCTGGCTGGCGGACTTCTCTTCATGAGCCTTGCATCTTGATGTGCGTGGCTCACCCAGGAGCATTAGGGGACGAGGAGCAGCAGGCTCGATAGGTAAGAACATCTCCTAGTGCTTCCCCCAACTCCATGAAAACCAGAGCCCCAAATCCAGTGTTAAAGCTGTAGGTGAGCCCTGCCCACAGAGGGTCTTGCACCAGAGGCTGACAGTTCTGCCCTCTTTCCCCTTGAGCCCCTCTGTCACTTACCCATAAGCCCCCACGAGGCTTTCACCCCCCAGCAGCCAACTATTTTACTCTCTGCAGGAGGCTTTTCCCAGGGGGCTGGAACCTTCTGCCTGTGCCCCTGAGAGGCCTCAGCAGCCGGAAGCCATGGGGACCATTTCACCTGTGGCACCAGAATGGACGCCCAGGCTTTTTTACCTGTAAATTGGGAGAGTGCACATGACAGCCTCTGACACTGCCTCCGCCGGATTGGACTTATCCCTGGATGTGCGTGCCATGGACCCAGATGTGTGCCATAGACCCAAGATGTGTGCCATGGACCGGGCTAGACATCATACTTGCTTGCCCGTTCCCTTCCCTAACATCTCCCTTTCCCTTACTGATTCTCCTCAGTGATGCTTTCTGGTAAAAATCACACACATTTCGCTGGCAGGTCAGATTCAGAAGTCAAATGCAGCATAGGAACCAATAGAAACTGTAGAACTGTAGCTAGAGTTTTCCTGCCTGGCCCACAGTCAGGGCAAATCTCTCTCACCTGCCAGTTCCACAGCCGCTCAGACCCAACCAAGTAAACCCAGAGACTTATATTGCTTACAAACTGTATGGCTGTGGCAGGCTTCTTGCTAACTGTTCTTATTTCTTAAATTAACCCATTTCTATAAATCTATACCTTGCCACGTGGCTCATGGCTTACCAGCATCTTCACATGCAGCTTGTCATGGCAGTGGCTGGCAGTGTCTCTGACTCAGCCTTTCACTTCCCAGAATTCTTCTCCTCCTTGTCCTGCCTATACTTCTTCCTGCCTGACTACTGGCCAATCAGTGTTTTATTTACTAACCAATCAGAGCAACATATTTGTCATACAGGACATCCCACAGCAGTATAACCATATAGGCAGGGCATCTATCATTTCATTCCTTCATCATTCCAGTAGACATATGCCAAGGGCTACTTGAGGCCAGGAGTGATCCACTTAACTCAATCCTCTAGCTCCCTAGGAGATCAATTTCTCACTTTTGTCCACACACTCTCCATGAAAACTGATTTTCCAAGTGTTTCACTCTTTCTCACCCTTTTCCTCTCCCTATCTTTTGTTCTGCTCCTTACTTTCTGCTGAAGCTTGGGCATTGATATTCAGGGACTCCTAGAGATGTCCCTCTAGACGACAGCTTGATAGAGCAATAGCTGCTGGTACTGTCTGTGACCTCAGATGGGTGGGCCTTTGTATACTGCATGTGGCCCCCTAAAAATGATTGTTTTTTAAATTGTTATTCTAATATTGCTGTGATTGTAGCATGGGTGCCTACACTCTGCAGGAGATAAGTATCATAGGCTGATAGAAGCAGGGAGGGTCTGTAAGTCTGTACAGAGAAGGACAAAACTGGCGGGGGGGGGGCTTTCTCCCAGCAATAAGGGTCTCAAGTCCATTGTTTTGATGTCACAAAGAAGACAAATAAGTGATAGTGTCACACATAATAAGAACCGCCTCCCATTGGAGGACAGCAGAGGTGGTGTGATCAGTGTGGTGTGGCCTGAAAGGAGGTAGACAGGATCCAGAGGAGAAGAGTGTGACAGACAGGTGTCAGCAGTAGAAATAAGGAGAGACCAACAGCAATACATAGACAAAACCCAAGTCAGGCACTATCAGAAAAGGGAACACAGTAGGACATCAATAGCAAGACCAGAATGGAGATACAAAGAAGAACACAGAAGAACGCCTGGGGCAGACACATGGAAGGTGCTAATAATGTCCCCAGACAGCAGCCTGCTGCCATGTGCATGAGCCTTGTCCCCCAAGAAGCCTCATATTATCTGAAATGGCATCCTCAAGAAAGACCTCCAGCCAGGGAGCCACCGAACAATAGACAAATCCTGCTGTTGTTTAAGCCCTGAGCTTGGGAGCGGCTTGTTATGCAGCAAGTGATACTTGATGTAGACCTTGGAAGTGAGAGCTACCTTAACAGAGAGGTCAAGTGCAGGTGCCTCTGGAACCAGGCAAAGGGTGGAGGCCGGAAGAACATCAGGTGGGAAGCTAGAGAAAGACTCCAGTGGGCCATGAGGATGTGGGGGTTAAGGTTCAAAAGGAAGTGAGTTCTGCATTGCTGGAAAAGAAGAAGTCCTACTGAGTGACAGGAAGTTTGGTCATATGCTCACCTTCCATGACATGGAAACGAGAATGAGACCAAAGAACTGGGTTATAAATAAAGTATGGGGCATTCGTCAGGGTCTATGTTACTGCTCATAGGCAAACATAAGCCATTGTGTGTGTGTGTGTGTGTGTGTGTGTGAGAGAGAGAGAGAGAGAGAGAGAGAGAGAGAGAGAGAGAGAGAGAGAGAGAGAGAGAGAGAGAGAGAAAGGGGTTGTCAGAGGATAACCTAGGTACTGGTCCTCAGGAACCTTCCATTCTTTTCTTCGAGACAAATCCTCTGTGATTGCACTGGATCCACACGGGTGATCAAGGAAGTTTCCTTGGGCCACCTTACTTGATTCAATCATGTCTGCCTTTCCACATCAAACAATTACTAATTCCAGGAAAGGGCTATAAACATCTTTGGGGATTGCTACTCTGTCTGCCACACCATGCTGGAAGCATCCATCCCTTTACACTCTACACATGCACCGTCTTCTGTTCCCAGCTAAGCTGAGAGCTCTGAAGCAGGTCAGGGGTAAAAGAGCGTAGACCTGCCTGTGGTCCACCTTGGGAGGCATTCATACTCAAGCTACAAAGCCACTTCTTACTGAGAAAAACTCACTTGATCGTGTGTAGAGAACAGAGTGCTCTGTTAGAGAGAGAAAAATCAGCCTTCATCCCACCCTGCATCTCATGGTATCTTAGTCTTAACTGACCAACCTCCTGAAGTACAAGAAGTCAATTTCTGTGGCTTAAAAATCACCAAAACCAAAGCACTTGGTTGGAGAGTGAGAGGAAAGGGCTCTACCATCCATGTCCACAAGGATGCTAGACTGACAGGGTTGTGTTGATCATTTTGAATATATCAGCCGACTGTCTGTAGGAATCCCAGGATTCTGATGAGGTTCTTAAGGGGAAGTTGTGGTGATTGCTCTTCATTTTAGGTCCATAGATGTTCATCACGTGGTCTGGGGCATCTTGGAACACCATCCCAATGTGAGGGGCTACTGTCCTTAAACCTATCAATCCAAGTTCAAAGCAAAGGCAATGAATGCCCTGAGTGGAGAGATGATGAGGTCTGTAAAAGACACTGTGATTATAGAATTTTAGTTTCCACATGAAAAGACCACTGAAGTACCCTATATTCACTTCTGTGCTGGCTAGTTTTATGTCAACTTGACACAGACTAGAGTCATCAGAGAGGCAGCGACCTCAACTGAGAAAATGCCTCCATAAGACTGGGCTGTAGGCAAGCCTGTAGAGCATTGTCTTAATTAGTTACTGATGGGAGAGGGCCCAGTTCATTGTGGGTGGTACCATCTCTGGGCTGATGATCTCGGGTTCTACAAGAAAGCAGGCTGAATAAGCCATGCGGAGCAAACAAGTAAGCAGCACCCTCCATGGCCTCTACATCAGCCTCTGCCTCCAGGTTCCTGCCTGCTTGAATTCCTGTCCTGACTTCCTTTGATGATGAATAGTGATGAGGAAGTGTAAGCCTAATAAGCCCTTTCCTCCCCAATTAGTTTTGATCATAGTGAGTTTGTTTCCTGGTCTGTTCATTTGAGTTTGTATGCTCTGATTTGTATTTTGTCTATTGGACTTGGGTTTAGTTTATGATTTTACTTCAGGTTTATTATTGCCCATTTTTCTAATCTTGACTATTCCTCTTCCTTGATATTTATATCTTTTCTTATTTTAAAATTTTTATTATAAAAATTAACTATACAAAAAGGAATTTTAAATCCTTTATCCAGTGTCTTCTGAGTCTTTCCTCCACACACCCTTCCCATTCTCCAAGATCTAACCCAGATTCCACATCCAGTTCCAAGTCTAGTCCAGTCACCTCTGCACACAACAACAATCAACTTCTAGGCTTCTACTAGGATGCACCCTGCCTGTCCCTGAACCACAGACCCTGTCCATACCACATCCAACCTCTCTTGCACTACCTACTCCAGGGTCTAGCCAAGTGAGTCTCCCTGATCCTCTCCTCCACTCACCCTCTATAACTCCCAGTTCTACCCTCCAACTCCAGGTTCAGACCAGATAGTGTCCCAGCACTGAGACAAGGAAGGGGGTGCAATGTCCAACCCCTAACCAAGAAACTATTTGCAAAGAGAAAGTTGATTTTCTCCAATCAAGTATCATTAGGGTCAACAACCACATGCCAGGGCAGACCCCATGCCCAGGAGGAACTGGCCAACATAAAACCAATTCTGTGGCTTTTTATGTGGATTTTTCTGTCTTATTGATATTTGCTTTCAGGTTTTGATTTTTGCTTTTGTGGTTTTATTTGTTGAGGTGGGAAGGGAGAGAGAATATAAATAGTATAAAGGGAGGTGGGGAGGATGTGTGAAAAGTTGAGGGAGAAGAAAGGACATGATCAGACTGTATTTATGAAAAAAATAATACCAACGTGCTCAAGGTACTAGCTGGAGCAATAAGGCAAGAGAAGGAAATTAAACAAATAGAGAAAGAAGTCAAGCTATCTCTTTTTGCAGATGACATGATAATTAGAGATCCCACAAATTTTACCAGAAGACTTCTAGAAATGATAAACAAATCCAGCAACACGGCAGGATAGAGAATCAGCATGCACAAATCAATAGCTTTTCTATACACCAACAACAAACAGAAAAGATGATTACAGACACACTCCTGTCCACAATAGCCTCAAAAAATAAAATAACTAAGATAAACCTAAACAAGAAAGTAAAGGACTATTGTGGAATAGTCTGCATGGAGATGTGCCACTGTGGTTGGTTTTATAAAGAGCTGGATGGCCATTAGCTGGGCAGAAAGGTTAGGTGGGACTTCTGGGGACAGAGAGCTCTGGGGAGAAGAAAGGCGGAGTCATCAGCCTGACATGGAGGAAGGAAGATGGGCAATACAGAGCAAAGGGAACTGAGCCAGGTAAAAGAAACATAGATTAAAAATATAGATTAATCTAAGTTATAAGAACTAGTTAGGAACAAACCTGAGCTGAGGCCGAGCTTTCATAATTAATATTAAGTCTCCATGTCATTTTTTGTGAGCTGACAGCCCCCCCAAAAAAAAAGCTTGCTACAAAGGACCTCTACAATAAAAACTTTAAATCTCTGAAGAAAGAGATACAGATACTAAGAAATGAAAAGACATCCCATGCTCATATTGTGGAATTAACATTGTGACAATGGCTATTCTACCAAAAGCTATTCACAAATTCTGTTGAGAATCATACCAACCCAAGACTTTCTCAGAGGCCCTGATGGAAGGACAGGGTGAATGTTAGTTCTATGTCCTCATCCAGGAGCAGACTTAGCAAGGCCAGTCTGGGGCTGAGGCTGGGGCCTCAAAGGAGCTAAGGTTTTGGTTCCTTGGAATTTGGCTTTTCCCCTACAGAGACTGGAGTTGTCGGTCCCAAGGCTGCTGTGTGTTCAGTAGGTAATGCTCTTGAGAGACCCTCTGTTCCCCTTACATAATGTTGCTTGATTAGCCTTGCTGACTCTGTCTCATTGTATGATGGTCTCTGCTGACTCTGTCCCATTTCTGTCCTGGAAATGGCATATAAGATGCCATTCTTCCTAAGTTTGCTTAGCATGAGATACAGCTTATACAGGACCTCTCTGCCCCAGCTTTGATCTTCTCTGTCTTCTCTTTCTCACCCCCTGGGATCAGGAACCTGTAACTGAAGAATGACCTTCTGGTTCAGGTCAAAATTCAGCACGATGCTAATCAAAATCCTCATCCCATTTTTCACAGAAATATATATTTAAAAAAAAAACTCTCCTAGTATTGATAAGCAACCACAAAAGACCCCAGACAGCAAAAACAATCCTGATCAGAAAGAAAAATGCTAGAGTGGTTACCATTCCAGACATCAAGATACATTAAAGAACTATAGTGATCAAAACAATATGGTTCTAGCACAAAAACAGACAAAGACTCAAATGTAAGCACATGTGACTTCAACCACTTCATCAAAAAAGTAAAAAAACATACACTAGAGAAAAGAGAGCATCTCCAACAAATGGTGCTTGGAAAACTGAGTGTCCACACACAGAAGAAGGAAGTGAGGCCCACATCTGTCACCTTTCACAAAAACTAACTTCAAATGGATCAAAGCCCTAAAGGTGAAACCTGAAACTGCTAGAAGAAAACATAGGCAGTCCCCTGCATTATGTAGGTATAGGAAAGGACTTCCTAAATAGAACTGCATGTACTCAAGAGTTGAGGCCAGCCACTGACAAATGACCTAGCAAAACTGAAGAGCTTCTGCATACCTAAGGAAACAAGAAAAGCCCACAGAATGGGAGAGAAACTTTGCCAACTATACAAAAAACAGAAAATAAAAAAATAAAAAACATGGACCTGAGATCTGAACAGGGTTCTCAAAAGAAGAAACAAGTGGCTAAGAAACATCTCAAAACATGTTCCTCATCCCCAGCAATTACAGAAATCCATTTTTTTAATAATGAGATTTTTAGCCAGGCAATGGTAGAGCACACCTTTAATCCCAGTACTCGGGAGGCAGAGCCAGGCAGATCTCTGTGAGTTTGAGGCCAGCCTGATCAACAGAGCGAGATCCAGGACAGGTACCAAAGTTACCCAGAGAAACCCTGTCTCGAAAAAACAGAGAGAGAGAGAGAGAGAGAGAGAGAGAGAGAGAGAGAGAGAGAGAGAGAGAGAATGACAAGGATCAACAGAACAGCTGACAGCAAGTGCCAGAGGGGGTGTGATGGGAAGGGAATCCTCACTCACTGTTGATGGGTGTGGTGGTCTGAATGAGAATGAACCTCATAGGCTCATCTATTTGAATGTCTGGTTTCTAGTTAGTGGAGTTGTTTGGGAAGGATTAGGAGGTGTGGCCTTATTGGAAGAGCTGTCACTGGGATTAGATGTGAGTGATCAGTTACTGCTCCAGTTTCATGCCTATCTGCCTTTCACCATGCTTCCCACCATGATGATCATGAACTAACCCTCTGAAACTGCAGGTAAGCCCACAATTAAATGCTTTGTTATATGTGCTGCCTTGGTCATGGTGTCTCTTCACAGCAGCAGAACAATGACTAAGACAGTGTGACTGCAAACTGGTACAGCCACTGTGGGAGTCAATGTGGACAATTCTAAAAAAGCTGAAAACCTAGCATATGACCCAGCTATAACACTCCTTATTATATGCTCAAAAGACTAGACATCATACTCAACAGATACTTGTTCAGCCATGTTCATTGCTGCTCTACTCACAAGAGCTGGGAACTAGAAACAACTTTAGTGTCCCTCAGCTGAATAATGGACAATGAAAATGTGGCAATACACACTATGGAATATTATTCAGCTATAAAAAAAATAACTAAATGAATTTTGCAGGTAAATTGATAGGACTAGAAAAGATCACATTGAGGTATCAGGCTAATCCAGAAAGACAAGAGCCCCATGTTCTCTCTCACTGGAAGCCCCTATCTCCCAGTCTTCATGTGTGAGTACATTAGCCTATAATAACTACAGAAACCAGGAGAATTAAAGGGAATCGTGGGGGGGTGCAACAAGAGGACAATAGCAGGGTACGTGTCATCTGAAGGCAGAAGCTCTATTTAAGAAGGGGGGAGATAAATACCAAAGAACAGGAAGAATGTCTGAAAAGTAATAAGGAATCATATTAACTGTGTACATAAAAATACCTATAATACACATTAGTCCATGTTTAAATATACATAGCTTAAATGAAATCTTCCCATCTAAGTTGACAGTACTCCCCACAAAATCCATAGAACATCCAACAAAACCCCTAATACCAAGCATGAGAAGGAAGCTGTCTTCTGAGTTATCAGAGTTATCTAAGAGACTCCCAAAATATTGTAGGCTACTGTCCTTGGTTGTCCCCTAGAGATAGAAATTAAGTCCCTATGCCTGAAGACACCATGCACTTTAAACACAGGACCAGAAGCCCTGAGCTAGATCTCACTAGTCCTCTGAGGACTCATTTTCATGGTATCAGAAAGGGTCATGTTAAGCTTCCAAAGGAAGGAAGCAACAAACAGTTCTACCCAGCAATGATGTCTATGAACCACAACAGTTACCAGCATGGCATGATAGCCCTAATCATCCAGTGGAGGCACTCATACACTGGTGGCCAGCAACAGCTCTCTCATTGGATGGGGAAATCATGCTTGGTACCGGAAACCTAACCAACTACCCAGGGCTAGTGTAGTTGGAGAACATGTAACTGCCACTTTAGTAAGCCAGCTTAATCTCTAACGATGTGCTAAATATTTACCCTTACTTCCATAGATAAGTGTAGTCCTCTGCACTCATTAAGGAAACTTCTCTTTATGACATGTAGAAGCCATTACAGAAAACCACAACTGATCAAAATGTGAGTTGTAGAGACCAATTCCAAGGGATAGTGCTACAAAATAAGCACATAAGGCCCTGAGGCTTCTGTGAAAGAGGAGGTGAAAAGATTGATTGTGAGAGCCAGAATATTGGGAAGTTTGCTGTAAGAGGCTATACCCATGAAGTCTCACCAATGTATCTGCCTAAACACCACCTAACCAAAGATGGCACCAAGGGACATGCTAATGTGAAAGCAGAGAAGCACAACCCCAGACAAATAACTACAGGCAACTAAGGAAAGCTGACAGAGGAGGAAGTCTTCCCTAAGGAAGAGCACACCAGTTAGTTATCCACACACACACACACACACACACACACACACACACACACACACGTAAAAGAGATCTTGAATTTTAAAGATAGCAGTGGAAGTGTACATGGGAAGGTTTGTAGGGAGGAAAGGGATGGAGGAAATGTAATTATCTCAGAAAATATAAATTATTTTTAAATGATGGCATGCACTTTAATCATATCCATCTCTACCACCCACCTTCATCCCCAGTCTTTCTGTGAGCTTAAAAGTCTTATCATGTTGAGGGTCCACCCATCCTCCAGCCTTGTCACCTAAGAGACAAAATATGCTCTGGGGTATCTTGAATGACAGCACATTTTGTTACAACATCACAGTGCAGAAGGGAGTTGCCATCCTTTTGGTGCCCATGACTTAAGAAAAAAGCACTCCCGGAGGTCACACCTGCTGCTGGAAGTCAGATCAGTGCCTAGCACAATCATCATCAGAGAGACTTTCTCCAGCAGCTGACAGGAGCAGATGCAGAGACCCACAGTCAAACATTAGGTGGAGAGAGAACCCAAATAGATTTCCATCAGGTCTCTCCCCTCAGAACTCAGGGAACCCCATGGAAGAGTGGGAGGAAGGAATGTAGGAGCCAGAAGGGTTGGGGACACCAGGAGAACACGGCCCACAGAATCAACTAAGCAGGGCTCACAGGGGCTCACGGAGACTGAAGCAACAATCACGGAGCCTGTATGGTTCTGCACTAAGTCCTCTACGTATGTGTTGCGGTTGTTTAACTTAGTGTTTTTGTGGGACTCCTAACAGGAGTCTGGACTCTTTTGCCTGCTCTTGGGACCCTTTTTTTCTGCTACTGAGTTGTCTCACCCTGTCTTTATGTGCGGTTTTGTGCCTAGTCTTGTTGTGTCTTCTTATGCTGTGTTCTGTTGACATCTCTGGGAGGCCTGCTCCGTCCTGAAGGGAAGCAGAGGAGTGGATCTGGGGGTGGGGGGATGGGAGGGGTGGAGGGAGGAGAAACTGTGGTTGCGATGTATTGTGTGAGAGAAAAAATGAAAAGGGTATTTCATGAGTGTCGAGATGAAGCTTGTATAAGCCAAAGTTTCTAAAGAATTTTAGTGAAGGAAACTCCGCCAAGTACAGGCTTGGGATTCTAAACCCGGCCTGCCACCAGACTCCAGCAGCACCCCTACCCCATGCCACGTAGCCTGGGTGGAACTCGGCCAAACACACCAAACAGGAGCCTATGACACCAGGCACTAGGGCACTATAATGATCTCTTTGTGATGAAGAAGCATGGCACAGTGTTATGGTGGATTGAGTGAGACAAGGAGACCCACATGCAGGCCTGGGGCTGTCCGCCCTGGGCTCTGAGGAAAAAAACACAACACACAACCCACCTGGCACCTTGAAGCACCAGCCAGATGGGCATGAGTAAGCAGAGGTAAGGTATGGTATGGTATGGTGTGGCATGGCATGGCATGGCATGGCATGGCATGGCATGGTATGGTATGGTATGGTATGGTAAAGAGACAAAACGGTTCATGTCCTATGGACAGAGGCACATCTGAAGAGGCAAGAGAGGAAGGGAGGGTCCTGAGGTGAGTGGCTTGATTGCCACCCGGGGCCAAGGTGATGTCTCGGCCTGGGCTGCTGCTGGGACCCATGTCTGGGTTCCTGGCTTGACACAGCCGTGGTCCCTGTGGTTGTCTCTGACTCCTGATACTAACAAAAGCCAAGATGATAGAGCTTTACAGAGTTGGCCCCGCCACTCACTGGCTGTGCACCAGGGAGAGCTGGTCCTGTCCCTCACCGGCTGAAGCACTCAGGAGAGAGGATCCAACACCTCTCCTAGGCAGCACGACAGAGCCGACCCTGTTTGCAGGGGCGTGGGCAAGACGGCCCTGAGGGCATGGGAGTGGGAGAGCAGGCCACGCCCCTCTTGTGTCCCCATGTGGTGACCTAGATGAGGGAAAGATGCCCTCCTCCCCTCACCCCTCACCACCAGCAGCAGGTGGAGGACCTGACCTAACCCCTCACCAGCTGCAAGACTCAGGAGAACAGGCCATGTGCCTCACCCGGGCAGCAAAGTAGAGCTGACCCTGCAGATGGGCGCAGGAGAGCCAGCCCTGAGAACGTGAGAAGGACGTAACTGGTACGGCCTCCCTCGTCTACGGTGAGGCGGTGGAGGTGAGGTAAAGGTGCCCTGCTCCGTGGCCTCTACCATCTCCAGATGGAAAGGGAGCTGCCCCCCTTGACGAGCTGCAACACGCGGGAAGGCGAGCCTGCACCTCATCTGGGCAGCACAGCGGAGCTGACCCTGTTGAGAGCACAGGGGAGCCAAACTCTAGAATATGACCCTGGGAGACCTGGCCCCGCCCCTCATCTGCCATAGGGTGACGTGGGTGAGGGAGAGAAGCGCCCTTCCCCCCACACCCGCCCATCAATGCCTGAGGCAAGTGGGAGAGCTGGCCCGAAGTGTGGGAGAGCTGTCTCTGACCCCACCAACTGCGGCCCTGCACCCGACCGGGGCAGCACAGTAGCATCAACCCTTGGCGGAGGTGTGGGTGAACCAGCTCCAACGCTGTAAGCACGGGACAGCTGTCCCCACTCTTTGTCTTTTCTGCTGTGGTCTGGATGGGGCAGAGATGTCCCCCCCTTATCTCTCACCTCTTATCACCTGCAACAGATGAGAGAGCTGACCCTTCCCTCCCCCTTACCAGCGACAGCACTCGGGAAAGCAGGCCCTGTTCCTCACCTCCGCAGCCCAGCAGAACTGGCCTGGTGGTCAGAGATGAGGGTGACCCAGCCCCAAAGTCGTGAGCAAGGGAGAGCTGTCCACATTACTCATCTGACATGTGGCATCCTGGGAGGAAGAGAGATGCCCTCTCCACCCATCAATGCCTGAGACAGGTGGAGGAGCTGGCCCTGGGGTCATAAGAGTGGGAGGGGTGTCTCTGCCCCTCACCAGCTGCAGCACTCGGGAGAGTGACCTCTGTACCTCACCTGGGCAACACAATAGAGCTGACCCTGATGTGTGGGAAGAGCCGCTCCTGAGGGCGTGAAAGCAGGAGGGCTGGCCCCGCCCCTCCCTCATTGCTACTGGAGGTGAATTAGCCAGGGCAATGCTGGATCGCTCACCCTGGTGGTGAGGACAGGGGAGGGCTGGTGGGCAGACCAACCCTGCAGCTGCCCAGGCCCAGAACCAGGGTTATGACTTGTCCTGCCCCAGCATCCACCCCCCGCTATGATCTGCTGGAACACATGAAGGGACCTGACCTGCAGACCCAAAGCTGCAGGATCTGCACAAGAGGAGTCCCAGTGAGGGACCAACATCAGTAGTGTGATAGAAACCAGAGTCCTCGAACCAGACCAATGACTCTTTGCGATAAACACTTGCAAGATATATGGACAAAGGAGTTTAATGTGTGACTTGGTGTCACACTGCAGCTTCCATGACAAGATTTTTAATTTTTTTTTCCTTTTTCCTCTTCTCTCTTAAATTTTGTTTTATTTGGGAGGGAGTGGTGCAGGGGCAGAGGGTGGATTCAAAGGGACAGGGAAATGAAATGAATGGGATTAAGATACATGATTTAAAAGACAGACTAGAAAGTAAAAAAACAGTGAAAAGTCATTGAGGCAACCTACATGTCCACTCTCTAGCGAGTCGATCCCCACTTGCATAACTCAGGGGAAAGAAAGACTTTGTCTTCATTTCCTGTGCTGCTCTTCATTAAAGTCCAGATGTCCTCCGTAAGGGCTGACTAGGAAAGATTTCACAGCATGTCATGTGACTGAATGCTTGGTAGTGCTGGGAGATAGTGAAACCATGGGGAGGGAAGCAGTACCTTAGAAAGAATTGGGTCGCTAGAGGGAATGGAAGCTTCCAAAAGCCATGGAACCAGCTGCTTCTGACACATCTTTCCAAACTCCCAGCACCTCCCAGGACAATTCCTCGCCTGTTCTCTGAAAGCCTAAGGTAAAGCTTTAAGTGGCTTCTTTGTCACAGGCATGAGAGAAGTACCTAATGCAGTCCTTGGGGTCAGCGACAGAAACCATAATGGGTGGTATCTTAGTTCACTTGTAGTGTCGGCTGCATGAGTCTGGAAGCTTTCCCGTTCCTCTCAGGATTGTCATCTCTCTGGATGGCCCCGGGTGTTCACTTTATCTGTTGAGATACCAACTTTTGTCTTTCATTTTCTTAGTGTCGTCTGTTAGTTGAGGTGAGGGGTCATCGGTTTTCTTGAGCCTTTCAAATAACCACCACTTTGGTTCTCTGGTGTTGCTCTAGTGCCCACTCAGTCCCAGTCAGATGCTTTTTCATCTGCTGCTTTGGGGTTTCAGCTGCTCTGCCTGTCTACAACTTTCAAGAGCATCATTAGTTTTCTGAGGTACATGGGATTTTAAGATGGAGGAATCTGTGGCCATAAACTTCCCTCTTATACTTACTCTAAAATTTTTTTTTAAGCATTACATAGTGGTGCCATTTTCCATCAGTGAAAGCAAACATGAAGAGCTTGGAAACAGCCCCTATGATGAGGACATCCTTAGAGTTAACTACACCTTAATGACCCTGGCCCACCGATCATTTTCAAAGGTTAAGTAAGCATCATGGCATGTACCAACCAATATTAGAGTAGCTGTGAAGATCTTGGACAAGGCCATCATCAAGGCCTCTGATATCACAGCTGAGATGGACATCAGGGAAGCTGTCCTAAACCCAAACATTGTGAAATTCTTCCAGATATTTGACAAACCAAAAAATGAGATTTGATCTTGGAATTTATGGCAAGGGGAGATATGGTCAACCTCATAGAGGCATGTGGATGCATGAGAGAGGAGAAGGTATGGCCCATTTTCCACCAGGTGGCATCTGCAGTTCAGTACCTCCATGAAAGAAACATTGCCCACTGTGACATAAATATTGTTCACTGAGACATAAAAGCCGAGAAATGTGTT